>NW_026974721.1:329880-376070 GCF_015220805.1 Pogoniulus pusillus | reverse complement strand
CATGCTCCAGTCACTCCCAGTATGATCCCATTCGCTGCTCTGGGAGCAACTGGGATCCTATCGGTGAGAACTGGGAGCAACTGGGACCATACTGGGCACGACTGGGACCATCCTGAAGGGGACAGGGAGCAGCTGGAGTCATACTGGTGGGAATTGGGATTATGCTGGGGGCAACTGGGGGGAGACTGGGAGCAACTGGGGGCAAGAGGGGTGAGACTGGGAGCAACTGGGAGCAACTGGGGTGACACTGGGAGCAACTGGGGTGAGAATGGGAGCAACCGGCGTGAGACTGGGGGCAACTGGGGTGAGACTGGGAGCAACTGGGATCAACTGGGGGCAACTGGGGTGAGACTGGGGGCAGCTGGCGTGAGACTGGGGGCAACTGGGGTGAGACTGGGAGCAACTGGGAGCAACTGGGGTGAGACTGGGAGCAACCGGCGTGAGACTGGGAACAACTGGGATCAACTGGGGGCAACTGGGGTGATACTGGGGGCAACTGGGGTGAGACTGGGGGCAACTGGGGTGAGACTGGGAGCAACTGGGGTGAGACTGGGGGCAACTGGGGTGAGACTGGGGGCAGCTGGGGTGAGACTGGGAGCAACTGGGATCAACTGGGGGCAACTGGGGTGAGACTGGGAGCAGCTGGGGTGATACTGGGAGCAGCTGGGGTGAGACTGGGGGCAACTGGGGTGAGACTGGGAGCAACTGGGGTGAGACTGGGGGCAGCTGGGGTGATACTGGGAGCAACTGGGAGCAACTGGGGGCAAGAGGGGTGAGATTGGGAGCAGCTGGGGTGATACTGGGAGCAACTGGGAGCAACTGGGAGTAACTGGGAGCAACTGGGGGCAACTGGGGTGAGACTGGGAGCAACTGGGGTGATACTGGGAGCGACTGGGAGCAACTGGGGGCAACTGGGAGCAACTGGGGGCAACTGGGGTAATACTGGGAGCAACTGGGGTGAGACTGGGAGCAACTGGGGTGAGACTGGGGGCAGCTGGGGTGAGACTGGGAGCAACTGGGGTGAGACTGGGGGCAGCTGGGGTGAGACTGGGAGCAACTGGGGTGAGACTGGGAGCAACCGGCGTGAGACTGGGGGCAACTGGGGTGAGACTGGGAGCAACCGGCGTGAGACTGGGGGCAACTGGGGTGAGACTGGGAGCAACTGGGGTGATACTGGGAGCAACTGGGAGCAACTGGGGTGAGACTGGGAGCAACTGGGGTGAGACTAGGGGCAGCTGGGGTGAGACTGGGGGCAGCTGGGGTGAGACTGGGAGCAACTGGGGGCAACTGGGGTGAGACTGGGAGCAACTGGGGTGAGACTGGGAGCAACTGGGGGCAACTGGGGTGAGACTGGGAGCAACTGGGGTGAGACTGGGGGCAGCTGGGGTGAGACTGGGGGCAACTGGGGTGAGACTGGGAGCAACTGGGGTGAGACTGGGAGCAACTGGGGGCAACTGGGGTGAGACTGGGAGCAACTGGGGTGAGACTGGGGGCAACTGGGGTGACACTGGGGGCAACTGGGAGCAACTGGGCAATGCCCTCCTGGTGCTGGTGATGCCCTCCTAGGGGGGTGAGGGGTCAGAGGTCCCCGGGGGAGCTGTGACCCTTCGGTAAGGGCACTGCCAGCAGTGCCCGCATGGTGCCAGCAGTGCCCATATGGTGCCCCCACGGTGCCAGCAGTGCCCGCATGGTGCCAGCAGTGCCCACATGGTGCCCGCATGGTGCCAGCAGTGCCCATATGGTGCCCCCACGGTGCCAGCAGTGCCCGTATGGTGCCCGCATGGTGCCAGCAGTGCCCATATGGTGCCCCCACGGTGCCAGCAGTGCCCGTATGGTGCCCGCATGGTGCCAGCAGTGCCCATATGGTGCCCCCACGGTGCCAGCGGTGCCCGCATGGTGCCAGCAGTGCCCATATGGTGCCCCCACGGTGCCAGCAGTGCCCGCATGGTGCCCCCACGGTGCCAGCAGTGCCCGTATGGTGCCCGCATGGTGCCAGCAGTGCCCATATGGTGCCCCCACGGTGCCAGCAGTGCCCGCATGGTGCCAGCAGTGCCCATATGGTGCCCCCACGGTGCCAGCAGTGCCCGTATGGTGCCCGCATGGTGCCAGCAGTGCCCATATGGTGCCCCCACGGTGCCAGCAGTGCCCGTATGGTGCCCGCATGGCACCGGCAGAGGGGCGGGGCCGCAGCATCCCGCGCGGTGCATGAAGGGACCGGCGCAGGCCCCACCCCGGCTGCCTCTGGCTGCCTACGGTGGCCGCCGAGGTCCATTCCCTGCCGCATCGCTTTGCGCGGCCTCAGCGCGGCCTTTCCTACCCCTACGGCGGCCGCCGAGGGTCCCGTTTGCATCCCGGGGGGGCATATTATGGGATGTCTCCGCCGCTGCCGCCCCGGGGGGGAGGAGATATTATGGGATGCCTCCCGCTGGAGCGGGCCGCGTTGCATTGTGGGCCGCACCGCCGCCGCCGCCATTGCGCCGCCTACGGTGGCCGCGGGGGTCCAAGACGGCTCCGTCCCGGCGCGGCCGCGGCCTGGCTGCGCCATGGGCGTCCGGCGGGACCGAGGCCACGGAGCGCAGCGCCCGCGGCGGGCCCAGGCCGGGCCCAAGGCGGCTCCGGGGCCTCGCTTAGAGCCGGAGGCCGCTGGCTACTGCCGCAGCGCCCTGGGGACGCTGCAGGAGGGGCTGGGCCCGGAGGAGCTCGGTGAGGGCAGGGCCCGGAGGGGGGCTGGGGGCGGCCGGGAGGGGGTTGGGGGGGCCTGAGGGGACTTTGGGGGGGTCGCTGAGGGGGATTTGGGGGTCCTGGGGGGGATTTGGGGTTCACTGGGGGGATCCCTGAGGGTGCTGGGGGGGATTTGGGGTTCACTGGGGGGGTCCCTGAGGGGTCCCTGAGGGTCCTAGAGGGGATTTGGGGTTCACTGAGGGGTCTCTGAGGGGTCCCTGAGGGTCCTGGGGGGGATTTGGGGTTCCCTGAGGGGTCCCTGAGAGTCCTGGGGGGGATTTGGGGTTCACTGGGGGGTCCCTCAGGGTCCCTTTGATGGCTCTTTGTGGAGGGATTCTAATTTGGGGGGTCCCTGGGGGGGGCTTTGAGGTTCTTTTGGGGGGGGTCCTAATTTGGGGGGTCCCTGGGTGGGCTCTGGTGTCTCTTTGGGGGTTCCCTGGGGGGAGCTTTGATCTCTCTTTGGGGGGCTCCTAATTTGGGGGTCTCTGGGGGAGCTTTGATGTCTCTTTGGGGGGGTCCCTGGGGGGGGACTTCGAGGTTCCTTGGGGGGGAGTCCTAATTTGAGGGTCCCTGGGGGGGGACTTTGATGTCTCTTTGGGGGGGTCCTCATTTGGGGGTCCCTGGGGGGGACTTTGATGTCTCTTTGGGGGGTCCCTGGGGGAGCTTTGATCTCTCTTTGTGGGGCTCCTAATTTGGGGGTGCCTGGGGGGGCTTTGATGTCTCTTTGGAGGGTCCCTCAGGGGGGCTTTGAGGTTCTTTGGGGGGGGTCCTAATTTGGGGGTCCCGGGGGGGGGAGCTTTGATGTCTCTTTGGGGGGTCCCTGGGGGGGGGCTTTGAGGTTCCTTTGGGGGGGGTCCTAATTTGGGGGTCCCTGGGGGGGCTTTGATGTCTTTTTCGGGGGGTCCCTGGGGGAGCTTTGATGTCTCTTTGTGGGGGTCCTAATTTGGGGGTCCCTAGGGGGGCTTTGATGTCTTTTTGGGGGGGTCCCTGGGGGGGCTTTGATGTCTCTTTGGGGGGTCCCTGGGGGGGGCTTTGAGGTTCCTTTGGGGGAGTCCTAATTTGGGGGTCTCTGGGGAAGCTTTGCTGTCTCTTTGGGGGGGTCCTAATTTGGGGGTCCCTGGGGGGGCTTTGATGTCTCTTTGGGGGGGTCCTCATTTGGGGGTCCCTGGGGGGGCTTTGCTGTCTCTTTGGGGGGGGGTCCTAACTCGGGGTCCTCCCTTGCCCCCCCCAGCTCTCTTCACCCCCAATGTCCTGGGCCAGCTGCAGGCCCTGGGCCTTGGTGCAGTCTGCAGAGACTTTTGGGGGGCTCAGCTGCTGCTGGAGCTGCTCCCCACGACCCCCCCCCAGCTGCTGGCCCAGCTGCTGCCCCCTCTGCTGCTGGGGGGCCTGGAGGGGCCCCCGGGACACCCTCTGGGGGCCAGGGTGGTGGAGGCTGCGCTGGGGAGGGTGGGGGAGGTGCTGGGGGGGACTGTGAAAGGAGGGGGAGAGGCTAAGGGGGGACTGGGAGGGACTGGGAGGGGACTGGAGGAGGCTGGGGAGGAGCTGGGAGGGACTGGGAGGCGACTGGGAAAGGCCAAGAGGCGACTGGGGGAGACTGGGGAGGAGGTGGGCGAGACTGGGAAGGGACTGGGAGGGACAGGGAGGCGACTGGGAAAGGCCAAGAGGCAACTGGGGGAGACTGGGGAGGGACTGGGAGAGGCCAAGAGGCGACTGGGAGAGGCTGAGGGAGAACTGGGGGAGACTGGGGAGGAGCTGGGGGGGGCTGGGCAGCAGCTGGCAGCAGCTGTGCAGCAGCTGGCAGCAGAGGTGGGCAGGGCCTTGGTGCCCTTTGCCCAGCACCCTCCTGGCAGCTTCGTCCTCAGGGCCCTGCTGAGGCTGCTGGGGGGCAGCTGGGGGGCAGGTGAGAGACTGGGGGGGGCTGGGGGGAACTGGGAGGGGCTGGGAGGAGCTGAGAGGGACTGGGAGGGGAACTGGGGAGGGACTGGGAGGGGCTGGGAAGAGACTGGGAGGGGAACTGGGGAGGGCTGGGAGGGGCTGGGAGGAGCTGAGAGGGACTGGGAGGAGAACTGGGGAGGGACTGGGAGGGGCTGGGAAGGGACTGGGTGGGGAACTGGGGAGGGGCTGGGAAGGGACTGGGAGGAGCTGAGAGGGACTGGGAGGGGAACTGGGAGGGATTGGGAAGGGGATGGGAGAGACTGGGAGGGGGACTGGGAAGGGGCTGGGAGGGGCTGGGAAGGGATTGGGAGAGACTGGGAGGGGAACTGGGAGGGGCTGGGAAGGGGATGGGAGAGGCTGGGAAGGGAACTGGGAGGTGCTGGGAGGGTACTGGGAGGTACTGGGAGGTGCTGGGAGGGGCTGGGAGGGACTGGGGGGGAGCTGGGAGGGCAACTGGGAGGAGCTGGGAGGGGAACTGGGAGGGGCTAGGAAGGGAGCTGGAAGGGGAACTGGGAGGGGATGGGAGAGGCTGGGAAGGGATTGGGAGGGGAGCTGGGAGGGCAACTGGGAGGAGCTGGGAGGGGAACTGGGAGGGGCTGGGAAGGGAGCTGGAAGGGGAACTGGGAGGGGATGGGAGAGGCTGGGAAGGGATTGGGAGGGGCTGGGAGGGGAGCTGGGAGGGCAACTGGGAGGAGCTGGGAGGGGAACTGGGAGGGGCTGGGAAGGGGGCTGGAAGGGGAACTGGGAGGGGATGGGAGAGGCTGGGAAGGGATTGGGAGGGACTGGGAGGGGAGCTGGGAGGGGAACTGGGAGGGGCTGGGAAGGGAGCTGGGAGGGCAACTGGAAGGGGATGGGAGGGGCTGGGAAGGGGGCTGGGTGGGGCTGGGGGGCACTGGGAGTGGCGCTGGGTGGGGCACTGGGCCCCTCCCCACCCCTCCTTCTTTGCCCTCCCACCCCAGGCCCAGAGCTGCTTCAATTGGCTGAGGCCTTCCAGAAGCACTTCCCAGGTGATTAATTAGCTCTTAATTAGTGATCAGGAAGTCCTTAACTGCTGCTTCATTAAGTAGTCCTTAATTACCCCCCGCAATTAAACCATTAAAGCTTAATTAGCACCAAAGTGTCCTTAAGTAGTTCCCTGAGTCCTATGCTAATTAGCTCTTAACTGCTGCTTAATTAGGGCTTGATTAGTGTTTGATTTGAGCTTTATTAGGTCTTAATTGGCTCTTATTTAGGGCCTAATTAGCCCTTAATCAGTGATTGATTAGTGTTTAGTGAGTGATTGATTAGAGCTTTATTAGGCCTTATTTGGCCCATTAAGGCTTAATTAGTCCTTAGTAATTGGTGTTTAATGAGTGATTCATTTGGGTTTTATTAGGCTCTAATTGGGTTCTTAATTAGCCCTTAATGAGTGATTGATTAGTGCTCAAAGAGTGATTGATTTGGCCTTTATTAGTCCCTGATAGGTGTTTAATTAGGCTTTAATGAGTGATTGATTGGCATTCGATGAGTGATTAAACTGGCCTTTATTAGTCACTAATGGGTCTTTAATTAGGGCTTAATTAGCCCTTAATGAGTGATTAATTAGTGCTCAATGAATGATTGATTTGGCCTTTATTAGCCCCCAATAGGGTCTTTAATTTGGACTTAATTAGCCCTTAATGAGTGATTGATTAGTGCTCAGGAAGTGATTGATTTGGCCTTTATTAGTCACTAATAGGTTTTTAATTAGGGCGTAATTAGCCCTTAATGAGTGATTGATTAGTGCTCAGGAAGTGATTGATTTTGCCTTTATTAGTCCCTAATGAGGTCTTTAATTAGGGGTTAATTAGCCCTTGATGAGTGATTGATTAGTGCTCAATGATTGATTGATTTGGCCTCTATTGCTCCCTAATGGGCTCCTTAATTAGCCCTTAATTAGTGCCCCTGACCCTCCTTTATTGCCCCGCCCCAGCCCTGCTGTCCCCAGCCTGTGCCAGCCTCTGCCTGCAGGAGGCGCTGCAGGTTCTGCACCACAGCCAATCAGAGGCCTGCGCATGCCTCTGCCGCGCCCTGATTGGCCACCTGGCGCCGCCCAGCTCAGACCCTTCCCACAGGTGAGCTCCCATTGGCTGCCGACCGGGCATGGGCCCTGTGATTGGCTGAGGGGGGGGGGACAGGCAGTGCTGATTGGTTGAAGGGTTGGAGGCTGCTCAGTGCTGATTGGTGGAAGGGTTGGAGGCTGCTCAATGCTGATTGGTTGAAGGGTTGGATGCTGCTCCGTGCTGGTTGGTTGAAGGGTTGAAGGCTGCTCCATGCTGCTTGGTTGAAGGGTTGAAGGCTGCTCCATGCTGCTTGGTTGAAGGGTTGGAGGCTGCTCAGTGCTGATTGGTTGATGGTTTGGAGGCTGCTCAGTGCTGTTTGGCTGCTGGACTTCAATGGCTGCTTGCTGATTGGCTGAAGACATTTCACTCCCTCCCCTCCCCTTTTCCTATTGGATGCTGCTATCTAGAAGCAGTTGCTGATTGGCCAGCAGGACCCCAAGCTCCTCTTTCATTGGCTGGCAGCTTCTTGCTGCTTGCTGCTCATTGGCCACAGGTCTCAAATTCCTTCTCTTCATTGGCCACATCTTCTGTAGCCCCTCCCTTATTGGCTCACCGCCCTCCACCCTTGCCCACTGATTGGCCAGGCCATCACAGAAGCTGTTTCCCATTGGCTGGGGGGGCAGAGCCTGAGCTATACTCCTGATTGGCTGCCGTCCCCTGACCCCTGCTTCCTGATTGGCCACCGCAGCTCCCTATTGGCTGGGCTTCAGGACCCGGAGCGCAGTCGCCTATTGGAGGCAGTCATGAAGTGGGTGGGGCCTGAGCAGCTCCGGGCCCTGTTCCAGCAGCTGAAGGGGCACCTGCGGGGCGTGGCCAACCACAGGGTAGCCAATCACGGCCTGCAGAGGCTGCTGGACCACGCCCCCGAGGATGTGGTAGGTGGAGATGAGGGTGGGGCTCACAGGGCTGCCAATCCCCTCCCAGTCCCCTCCCAATCCCCTCCCAGTCCCCTCCCAATCCCCTCCCAGTCCCCTCCCAATCCCCCGCAAGTCCCCTCCCAGTCCCCTCCCAGTCCCCTCCCACTTCCCTCCCACTTCCCTCCCAATCCCCTCCCAGTCCCCTCCCAATCCCCCGCAAGTCCCCTCCCAGTTCCCTCCCAGTTCCCTCCCAGTTCCCTCCCAGTTCCCTCCCAGTTCCCTCCCAATCCCATCCCACTTCCCTCCCAGTCCCCTCCCAGTCCCCTCCCAGTCCCCTCCCAATCCCCCGCAAGTCCCCTCCCACTTCCCTCCCACTTCCCTCCCACTTCCCTCCCACTTCCCTCCCACTTCCCTCCCAGTCCCCTCCCAGTCCCCTCCCAGTCCCCTCCCAGTCCCCTCCCAGTCCCCTCCCAGCCCCTCCCAGTCCCCTCCCAGTCCCCTCCCAGTCCCCTCCCAGTCCCCTCCCACTTCCCTCCCACTTCCCTCCCACTTCCCTCCCAGTCCCCTCCCAATCCCCTCCCAGTGCTGCTTCTCAGCCAATGAGCTGTGGTGTGTGTGGGAGGAGCCTTTAGAGTCCCGCCCCAGTTGTGGCTCAGCTCCAGCTCCCAATGGCCAGGAGCTGCCTGGGTGGGTCCATTCGATTGGTTGTAAGGCTCAAGGGTGGGCATGGCATGCAGCAAGGGGCGGGGCTGAGGCTGCGCTTGACCAATGGCAGGTACAGGAGGTGCTGGCGGAGCTGGGCCCTGTCCTCCACGAGCCATTGGCCAGAGGCCACCCTGGGGTGCTGACGTCATTGGCTGGGGCCTGCCGGCGCCACCCCCAGCTGCAGCCAGAAGCTCTGCAATGCCTCTTCCGGGTAAGGCCACGCCCACTTCCGCCTTAGGCCACACCCCCCACAGCGCAAGGCTTCGTTGCTATTGGTCAAAGTGGGGCACCCAAACTGGAGGGGGTGGGGAGTGGAGACCATGCCCACTTTCTGGTTAGTGCAGCAACCACGTCCAGGTTTGGCCACGGCCACTTGCCACACCCATTTCCTGGTCAGCCATGCCCACTTACCACGCCCATTTCCTGCTCGGCCACACCTGCTTGTCACGCCCATTTCCTCTTAGGCCACTCCCACTTGTCACGCTTATTTCCTGTTAAGCCACACCCAGTCGCCACGCCCATTTCCTGTTAGGTCACACCCACTTCCCATTTGCCCTTCCTATCCCCAGTCCAAGCTTCTGCTCCCTGCCCAATCCCAGCCCTTCCCCAACAGCTTCCTGTCTAAGCCCCACCCACTTCCCATCTAAGCTCCACCTCCTTCCTTGCTCACTTCCTCTCTGAGCCTCCCTTCCTGTCTAAGCCCCACCCACTTCCCATCTAAGCTCCACCTCCTTCCTTGCTCACTTCCTCTCTGAGCCTCCCTTCCTGTCTAAGCCCCACCCACTTCCCATCTAAGCTCCACCTCCTTCCTTGCTCACTTCCTCTCTGAGCCTCCCTTCCTGTCTAAGCCCCACCCACTTCCGATCTAAACGCCATGCCTTAGGCACCTCCCACTTCCTACCTAAGCCCTGCCCACTTCCTGTCTAGTGGCCCCTCCCACTTCCGGTCTAAGCCCCACCCCCTCACTCTCTCCCCAATAGGCTTTCGGCTGCTGGGAGCCTCCGGGGCGTCGCCAGGCCTGTGTGGCTCTCATGATTGGTTCGCGGCCCTGGGGGGGCGGGGACCAGCTGGAAGGGGCGGAGCCTGCGGTGAGAGGGGGTGGGGTCAAGGCGAGGGGTGGGGCTGGGCTTGGCTTCTCCTCCCCTCCCTCTTCGGTCACCTCCCAGCACCTCCCACTGCTGCCCAGTTCCACCCCAGCCTGTCCCAGTGCTCCCAGTACGCAGCAGTGCAGCCCAGGCCCCTCCCAGGCCCCTCCCAGTCCCACCCAATCCCCTCCCAATCCCCTCCCAGTCCTTCCCACTCCCTCCCAGCTCCTCCCAGTCCCTCCCAGTTCCCCTCCCAGTCCTTCCCACTCCCTCCCAGCTCCTTCCACTTCCCCTCCCAGACCCCATCCCTGTCCCCTCCCAGTCTGCCTCATTGTCCCCTCCCCGTCTGCCTCATTGTCCCCTCCCAGTCCCTCCCAGTCCCCTCCCAGCCCCTCCCACTCCCTCCCAGTTCCCTTCCCAGTTACTCTCCCACTGCCCTCCCAGTCCTCTCCCAGTCCCCTCCAAGTCCTTCCCACTATCTCCCAGTCCCCACCCAGTCCGCTCCTAGTCCTTCCCACTCCCTCCCAGTCCCCTCCCAGTCCTTCCCACTCCCTCCCAGTTCCCCTCCCAGTCCTTCCCACTCCCTCCCAGCTCCTCCCAGTCCTTCCCACTCTCTCCCAGTCCCCACCCAGTCCGCTCCTAGTCCTTCCCACTCCCTCCCAGTCCTCTCCCAGTCCCCTCCAAGTCCTTCCCACTATCTCCCAGTCCCCACTCAGTCCGCTCCTAGTCCTTCCCACTCCCTTCCAGTCCCCTCCTAGTCCTTCCCACTCCCAGCTCCTCCAAGTCCTTCCCACTCCCTCCCAGTCCCCTCCAAGTCCTTCCCACTCTCTCCCAGTCCCCACCCAGTCTGCTCCTAGTCCTTCCCACTCCCTCCCAGTTCCCCTCCCAGTCCCCTCCCAGTTCTTCCCACTCCCTCCCTGTTCCGCTCCCAGTTCCCCTCCCACTCCCTCCCACTCCCTCCCGATCCCCTCCCACTCCCTCCCACTCCCTCCCCTCCCCTGCCCTCCCCTTACGCGGCTCTGCTCTCCCCGCCGGCAGGTGCCCGCAGTGGCGCAGATCACCCTGCAGGGGTCGCTGCTGCTGCAGCAGCTGCTGCGCTTCCAGGCCCCCCTGCAGGGGGCGCTGCTGAGAGCCTTCCTGGCGCTGCCCCCCCTCCCAGCTGCTGAGCCTGGCCCAGAGCGCCGCCGGCAGCCACCTCTGGGAGGCGCTGCTGAGCTGCCCCTGCCTGCGCCCTGCCCAGCGCCGGCGCCTGCTGCGCCACCTGCAGGTGAGGGGCAGGGTTCAGTGTGGGCACTTGGGGCAGGTTGGGGCAGTTTGGGTCATTTCGGGTCATTTTGGGTCATTTTGGGGCCACTTTGGGACAGTTTAGGGCATTTGGAGTCATTTTGGGTTCATTTTGGGTCCAGTTGGGTTCATTTTGGGTCCAGTTTGGAGTCATTTTGGGTCCATTTGGAGTCATTTTAGGTCATTTTGGGTTCATATTAGGGCAATTTGGAGTCAATTTGGGTCCTTTTGAGTCATTTTGAGTTCATTTTGGGTCCATTTGGGTTCATTTGGAATTCATTTTGGGTCCATTTGGAGTTATTTTGGGTCCAGTTTGGGTCCAGTTTGGGTTCATTTTGGGTCCAGTTTGGGTCATTTTGGGTCCAGTTTGGGTCATTTTGGGTCCAGTTTGGGTCCAGTTTGGGTCCAGTTTGGGTCCAGTTTGGGTCCAGTTTGGGTCCAGTTTGGGTCAGTTTGGAGTCATTTAGAGTTCATTTTTGGGTCCATTTGGAGTCATTTTGGGGCCAGTTTGGGGCAGTTTGAATCAATTTGAGCCATTTTGGGTCATCTTGGGGCCACTTTGGGGCATTTTGGGCCCAGTTTAGGTCATTTGGAGTTGTTTTGGGTTCATTTTGGGTCCATTTGGAGTCATTTTGAGGCCAGTTTGGGGCAGTTTGGGTCATTTTGAGTTCATTTCGAGTTACAATTTGGGTTCATATTAGGGCAATTTGGAGTCAATTTGGGTCCTTTTGAGTCATTTTGAGTTCATTTTGGGTCCATTTGGGTTCATTTGGAATTCATTTTGGGTCCATTTGGAGTTATTTTGGGTCCAGTTTGGGTCAGTTTGGATCCAGTTTGGGTCCAGTTTGGGTCCAGTTTGGGTCCATTTGGGTCAGTTTGGGTCCAGTTTGGGTCAGTTTGGGTCCAGTTTGGGTCAGTTTGGAGTCATTTAGAGTTCATTTTTGGGTCCATTTGGAGTCATTTTGGGGGCAGTTTGGGGCAGTTTGAGTTCATTTTGAGTTCCATTTTGGGTTCATTTTGGGTCCATTTGAAGTCATTTTGGGGCCAGTTTCGGACATTTGGAGTCGTTTTGGGTTCATTTTGGGTCCATTTGGAGTCATTTTGGGGCCAGTTTGGGACATTTGGAGTCATTTTAGGTCATTTTGAGGTCATTTTAGGTCCACTTGGAGTCAGTTTGAATTCATTTTAGGTCCATTTGGGTTCATTTTGGGTCCATTTGAGTTCATTTTAGCTCCATTTGGGTTCATTTGGGGTCATTTTGGGTTCATTTTGGGTCCAGTTTGGGGCATTTTGAGTTCATTTTACCTCCATTTGGAGTTATTTTGGGTCCAGTTTGGGTCCATTTGGGTTCATTTTAGATTCATTTTAGGTCAGCTTGGAGTCATTTTGGGTCCATTTGGAGTCTTTTTGAGTTCATTTTGGGTCAATTTGGGTTCATTTTGGGTCAATTTGGGTTCATTTTGGGTCCATTTGGGTTCATTTTGGGTCCATCTGGGTTCATTTTGGCTCCAGTTTGGGTCATTTTGGGGCCAGATAGGGGCAGTTTGAGTCATTTTGAGTCATTTCGGGGCCACTTTGGGGCATTTTGGGTCCAGTTTGGGTCATTTGGAGTCATTTTGGGTTCATTTTGGGTCCATTTGCAGTCATTTTGGGGCCAGTTTGGGGCAGTTTGGGTCATTTTGAGTTCATTTTGAGTTCCATTTTGGGTTCATTTTTGGTCCATTTGGAGTCATTTTGGGTCATTTTGGGTCACTTTAGGTAATTTTGTGTCATTTTGAGTCATTTAGAGTTCATTTTAGGTCCATTTGGAGTCATTTTGGATTCAGTTTGAGGCAGTTTGGGTCATTTTGAGTCATTTTGGGTCATTTTTGGGGCACTTTGGAGTCATTTTTGGTCCAGTTTGGGTCATTTGGAGTCATTTAGAGTTCATTTTGGGTCCATTTGGAGTCATTTTGGGTCCAGTTTGGGTCATTTTGGAGTCGTTTTGGGTTCATTTTGGGTACATTTGGAGTCATTTTGGGTCCAGTTTGGGGCAGTTTGTGTCATTTTATGTCATTTTGTGTCATTTTGGGGCCACTTTGGGGCATTTTGGGTCCAGTTTGGGTCATTTGGAGTCGTTTCGGGTTCATTTTGGGTCCAGTTTGGAGTTATTTTGGGTCCATTTGAGTTCATTTTGGGTCCATTTGGGTTCATGTTGGGTCCAGTTTGGGTCATTTAGAGTTCATTTTACCTCCATTTGGAGTTATTTTGGGTCCAGTTTGGGTCATTTTGGGTCCATTTGGAGTCATTTTGAGTTCATTTTAGGTCCATTTGGAGTTATTTTGGGTCCAGTTTGGGTTCATTTTGGGTCCATTTGGGTCCAGTTTGGGTCATTTTGGGTCCATTTGGGTTCATTTTGGGTCCATTTGGAGTCATTTTGCATTCATTTTAGGTCCACTTGGAGTTATTTTGGGTCCAGTTTGGGTTCATTTTGGATCCAGTTTGGGTCCGTTTGGGTCATTTTGGGTCCATTTGGGTTCATTTTGGGTCCATTTGGAGTCTTTTTGGGTCCAGTTTGGGGCATTTTGAGTTCATTTTACCTCCATTTGGAGTTATTTTGGGTCTAGTTTGGGTCCATTTGGGTTCATTTTAGATTCATTTTAGGTCAGCTTGGAGTCATTTTGGGTCCATTTGGAGTCATTTTGAGTTCATTTTAGGTCATTTTGGGTCCATTTGGGTCCATTTTGGGTCATTTTGGGTCCATTTGGGTTCATTTTGGGTCCATTTGGAGTCATTTTGCATTCATTTTAGGTCCACTTGGAGTTATTTTGGGTCCAGTTTGGGTCCAGTTTGGATCCAGTTTGGGTCGGTTTGGGTCATTTTGGGTCCAGTTTGGGTCCAGTTTGGGTCATTTTGGGTCAGTTTGGGTCCAGTTTGGGTCCATTTGGAGTCAGTTTGGATCCAGTTTGGGTCCACTTGGAGTTATTTTGGGTCCAGTTTGGGTCAGTTTGGATCCAGTTTGGGTCAGTTTGGGTCAGTTTGGGTCCTTTTGGGTCCTTTTGGGTCCTTTTGGGTCCTTTTGGGTCCAGTTTGGGGCATTTTGAGTTCATTTTACCTCCATTTGGAGTTATTTTGGGTCTAGTTTGGGTCCATTTGGGTTCATTTTAGATTCATTTTAGGTCAGCTTGGAGTCATTTTGGGTCCATTTGGAGTCATTTTGAGTTCATTTTAGGTCATTTTGGGTTCGTTTTGGGTCCAGTTTGGGTTCATTTTGGGTCCATCTGGGTTCATTTTGGGTCCATTTGGAGTCATTTTGGGTTCGTTTTGGGTCCATTTGGGTTCATTTTGGGTCCATTTGGAGTCATTTTGGGTTCATTTTTGCTCCATTTGGGTTCATTTTGGGTCCAGTTTTGGTCATTTTGGGTTCATTTGGAGTCATTTTGGGGGCACTCTGGGTCATTTTGGGTCCATTTGAGGTCAATTTGGAGTAATTTTGGGTCCATTTTGGGTCATTTTAGGTCATTTTGGGTTCATATTAGGGCAATTTGGAGTCATTTTGGGTCCTTTTGAGTCGTTTTGAGTTCATTTTCGGTTCAGTTTGAGGCAGTTTGGTTCATTTTGGGTCCATCTGGGTTCATTTTGGGGCCAGTTTGGGTCATTTGGAGTTCATTTTGGGTCCAGTTGGAGGCATTTTGGGTCCAGTTTGGGTCATTTTCGGGCCACTTTGGGGCCGTTTGGGGCATTTGGAGTCATTTTAGGTCATTTTGGGGCCACTTTGGGCATTATGAGTCATTCTGAGTTCTTTGTAGGTCCATTTGGAGTCATTTTGGGTCCATTTGGGTTTAATTTAGGTTCATTTTAGGTCCAGTTTGGGTCAGTTTGGGTCATTTTGAGTCATTTTCAGGTTACTTTGGGTCCTTTTTCCTTTTTGGGTCCTTTTGAGTAACTTTCAGTTCAGTGTAGGTCCATTTGGAGCCATTTTGTGCCCATTTTAGGTCATTTTGGGTCGTTTTGGGTCCTTTTAAGGCATATTCAGTTCATTTTAGGTCCATTTGGAGTCATTTTAGGTCATTTTGGGTCATTTTAGGTCATTTTGGCTTCATTTTAGGTGCATTTGGAGTCATTTTGGGTCCATTTTGTGTCATTTTAGGTCATTTTGGGGTCATTTAAGATCCATTTGGAGTAATTTTGGGTCATTCTGAGTTCATTTTAGATCAATTTGGAGTCATTTTGGGTCATTTTAGGTCATTTTGGGTCAGTTTGAGATCATTTTAGGTCATTTCAGTCATTTTGAGTTCATTTTGTGTCACTTTAGGTCCTGGGTTAATTTTAAGTCCATTTGGAGTAATTTTGGATCATTCTGAACTCATTTTAGGTCCATTTGGAGTCATTTGGGGTCATTTTGAGTTCATTTTGAGTTCATTTTATGTCCATTTGAGTCATTTTGGGTCCATTTTAGGTCATTTGGAGTAATTTTGGGTTCATTTTGGGTCATTTTGAGTTCATTTTTGGTCAATTTGGAGTCATTTTTGGTCCTTTTTAGGCCACTTTGGGGATGTTTTGGGTCATTTTGGTGTCACTTTTTGTCCATTTTGATTCATTCTGGGACATTTTGGGTCTTTTTGGTGTCACTTTTGGTCCATTTTGGGTCATTTTGGGCCATTTTGAGTCATTTTGCTGTCATTTCGAGTCGTAAGATGTCACTTTGGGTCCATTTGGAGTCATTTTGGGTCTGTTTCAGCTCATTGTGGGTCTTTTTGGGACCATTTGGGGCCTATTTTACCTCACTTGGGCTCCCCTTTGGGTCATTGGGGTCCATTTGGGTGCACTTTGGGTGCCTCTGGGCTGGTTCTGGGTTCTTGGGCTCCACTTGGCCTCACCTCAGTCCTTTGCCTCCTCTCCCCTGTGCCCCTGGGCGCTTCGGGTTACCTCCTGCTCCTTTTGGCTCCTCGGAGCCTTCCCTGCCCTCTTCCAACATGGCGCCGGGGGCGTCCTGACGTCACTTCCTGCCCCCTTTGGCTCGGAGCCTTCCCTGGGTCGGGCCCTGCCCTTCTCCAAGATGGCGCCGGGCGTCGTCTTGACGCCACTTCCTGTCCCCGCAGGGTCACTTCCTGTCTCTCGCCTGCCACCGCCATGGCAGCAGAGTGCTGGAGGCTGCCTGGGGCTGGGCCGCGGCGCCCGCCCGGGCCCGCATCGCGCAGGAGCTGAGTGAGTTCATTAGCGCTAATTAGGCTAATTAGTGCCCCCGGGGGCGGGGGGGGGGGAGATAATTAGGGGCAATTAGCTAATTAGCCAGGGAAAGGGTTAATGGAGGGCGGCGAAACGGCCCAGGGGTAGCTCAGAGGGGGTGAGGCAGAGGTGATTATGGGTTAATTAGCGAGCCCGGGGGTAATTAAGCGTTAATTAGTGAGTCTAGGGGGTAATTAAGGGTTAATTAGCGAGCCCAGGGTATAATTAAGGGTTAATTAGTGAGTCTGGGAGGTGATTTATGGTTAATTAGTGAGTCTGGGTGGTGATTAAGTGATGATTAATGAGTCCAAGGGGTGATTAAGGGTTAACTAGCGAGCCCAAAGGGTTAATTATGTAAATAAAGGACTAATTAGTGGCCAATTAGGTGTTAATGAACTACTGAAGACCTAATTAGGGTGTCCAAAGGGCCAATTAAGTAGATAAAGCACCAATTAGTGGCTAATTAGGTATTAATGAACTACTGAAGCCCTAATTAGAGTCTCCAAAGGGTAATTAAGTAGGTAAAGGACTACTCAGGAGCTATTGATGGGCTCAATTAAGGGCTAGTGAAGCAGGCAAAGCACTAATTAGGGGAGTTGTACCTCGGGCGTTAATTCAGGGCTAATGAGGTTGTTCTTTTCCCCTCCCTCCCCCCCGGCAGCAGCCAATCAGGAGGCTCTGCAGAGAGACCCCCACGGGCGTGGCATCGCTCGGGGCCTGGCGCTGGACCTCTTCCTGCGCCACCGCCAGCAATGGGCGCGGCTCCAGGGCGCCCCCTGCCGGCCACAGCCTTCCCTGCAGGCCTGAGCAGTGGCCCCCCAGCGCCCTCTGCAGGGCACAATAAAAGTGGAGCCTTTGGAGAACTTTGGATGGGTTTGAGTCATTTTGAGTGGGTTTGGGGCACTTTGGGTGAGTTTATGTCCCTTTGGGTGGGGTTGGGTCACTTTGAGTGGATTTGATTCATTTTGGGAGGGTTTGGATCGTTTTGGGTGGGTTTGGGTCATTTTGGTTGGTTTGGGTCACTTTGGGTGGGTTTGGGTCATTATGGGTGGGTTTGGGTCACTGTGGGTGGGGTTGGGTCATTTTTTGATCACTTTGGGTGATTTGGATCATTTTGAGTGGGTTTGGAGCATTTTGAGTTGGTTTGGGTCACTTTGGGTGAGTTTGGATCATTTTGGGTGGATTTGAGTCATTTTGAGTGGGTTTGGTTTGTTTTGGGTGGGTTTGGGTCACTTTGGGTGGGTTTGGGTCACTTTGGGTGGGTTTGGGTCATTTTGGGTGGATTTGGGTCACTATGGGTGGGTTTGGAGCACTTTGGGTGGGTTTGGATCACTATGGGTGGGTTTGGGTCACTATGGGTGGGTTTGGTTCATTTTTTGATCACTTTGGGTGATTTGGATCATTTTGACTGGGTTTGGAGCATTTTGAGTTGGTTTGGGTCACTTTGGGTGGGTTTGGATCATTTTCGGTGCGTTTGGGTCACTTTGGGTGCGTTTGGGTCACTTTGGGTGCGTTTGGGTCACTTTGGGTGGGTTTGGTTCATTTTGGGTGGGTTTGGGGCACCTTGGATGGATTTGAGTCACTTTGGGTGGGTTTGGGTCATTTTGGGTCACTTTGGATGATTTGGATCACTCTGGGTGGGTTTGATTCATTTTGGGAGGGTTTGGATCATTTTGGGTGGGTTTGGGACATCTTGGGCAGGTTTGGGTCACTTTGGGTGGGTTTGGATCATTTTGAGTTGGTTTGGGTCACTTTGGGTGGGTTTGGGATATCTTGGGTAGGTTTGGGTATTTTTGGGAGGGTTTGGATCACTTTGGGTGATTTGGTTCGTTTTGGGTGGGTTTGGGACACCTTGGATGGATTTGAGTCACTTTGGGTGGGTTTGGGTCATTTTGAGTGTGTTTGGATCAATTTGGGTGAGTTTTGTGTCACTTTGTGTGGGTTTGGGTCACTTTGGGTGGGTTTGGTTCGTTTTGGGTGGGTTTGGGTCATTTTGGGTGGGTTTGGTTCGTTTTGAGTGGATTTTGGTCATTTTGGGTGAGTTTGGATCACTTTGGGTGGGTTTGGCAGCAGCAGGTCAGTGGGGCCCACACTGCCTCTTAAAGGGGCAGTGCCAGGTCAGTGGGGCCCAAATTGCCTCTTAAAGGGGCAGTACCAGGTCAGTGGGGCCCAAATTGCCTCTTAAAGGGGCAGTGCCAAGGGGCGGGAGGAGAGGAAGGCACCCAAAAGTTCCAAGAAGAGACTAGCAGACATTCCCCCGAGAGCCCGTTAGGGACAAGGATTACAAACTGGAATAACCACGGGTCCCGAGGAGACAAAAGGAAAGAGAAGTTAGTCTGTTACTGTGTGGTGCTATGGCCAAAGGAACTGGCATGTTTGGGTCACAGCATCACAGTATCACAGTATCATCAGGGTTGGAAGAGACCTCACAGATCATCAACTCCAACCCTTTACCACAGAGCTCAAGGCCAGACCATGGCACCAAGTGCCACGTCCAGTCCTGCCTTGAACAGCTCCAGGGACGGCGACTCCACCACCTCCCCGGGCAGCCCATTCCAGTGTCCAATGACTCTCTCAGGGAAGAACTTTCTCCTCACCTCCAGCCTAAATCTCCCCTGGCACAGCTTGAGGCTGTGTCCTCTCGTTCTGGTGCTGGCCACCTGAGAGAAGAGAGCAACCTCCTCCTGGCCACAACCACCCCTCAGGTAGTTGTAGACAGCAATAAGGTCACCTCTGAGCCCCCTCTTCTCCAGGCTAAACAATCCCAGCTCCCTCAGCCTCTCCTCGTAGGGCTGTGCTCGAGGCCTCTCCCCAGCCTCGTTGCCCTTCTCTGGACACGCTCAAGCATCTCAATGTCCCTCCTAAACTGGGGGGCCCAGAACTGAACACAGCACTCAAGGTGTGGTCTAACCAGTGCAGAGTACAGGGGCAGAATGACCTCCCTGCTCCTGCTGGCCACACCATTCCTGATGCAGGCCAGGATGCCACTGGCTCTCTTGGCCACCTGGGCACACTGCTGGCTCATGTTCAGGCAGGTATCAATCAGCACCCCCAGATCCCTCTCTGTCTGGCTGCTCTCCAGCCACTCCGACCCTAGCCTGGGGCCTGGGCTTGTCCAGCCCTGGCAGTGTTTGAGCAGCCAGGAACGGTTCAGCCCCAAGGAGGCTGGAGACGCTGATCTCTGGAAGCAGTCAGCGGAAAGAGAAGAAGGGGCCAGAGGGGAGAAAGAGGAGGAGTGGGAGCCCTTAGACAACCTTGCACCCCTGGATGTAGTTCACCCTCTTTGCCGCGGCGCCCGCTTCGGCCCCCCGGCTCTGGCGGCGTCCGCTTCAGCCCCCCCTTCCCCCGTGCCGCGGCCGTTTAAGCCCCCCCAGCTCTGCGGCGTCCGCTTCAGCCCCCCCTTCCCCCGTGCCGCGGTCGTTTACGCCCCCCCGCTCTGGCGGCGTCCGCTTCAGCCCCCCCTTCCCCAGTGCCGCGGCTGTTTAAGCCCCCCCAGCTCTGCGGCGTCCGCTTCAGCCCCCCCTTCCCCCGTGCCGCGGTCGTTTAAGCCCCCCCGCTCTGGCGGCGTCCGCTTCAGCCCCCCCCTTCCCCAGTGCCGCGGCCGTTTAAGCCCCCCCGCTCGGGCCGCGGCGCACACCTTGGCCCCCACCTCTGGCAGCGGCAGCTTTAACCCTGCCCCTTCCCCCTTGCCACAGCCGCTTCAGCCACCCCCCCCGCCGCTCTGGCCGCGGCGTTCGCTGTAAAGGAAGCGGTCCCCAGAGGACAGGAAACAAACAAAGCCTCTGGGGATCGATAAGGCCAAAAGAATCCCCCACAGGTTGAGTAGAAAGATTAAGAAGAAGTTTACAGCTGTGCTCCGGCACAGATCCAACTCCACCTGCTGGAGCGGCCCTCTTGAGAACACAGCTGGTGGCCAACTCTGGGAGGGGACATTAGAAGGAAATTGGAGGAACCAGAAGCCTGGGGAGGCAGGGGCTGGAGGGTCCTTTGAGAGGCTCTTTTAAGAGAAGCCCAGAAGGGATGTGCCCGAAGGGACGCAGAAGAACAGAAAGCAAAGGCTAAGATCTCGGTAGCAGCAGTAGGGAAGTAAAAGTTACAACTAAAGAGCTGAAAAGGACAGGGCCCAAGGGACCTCTGGAGAATCAGGGTTCAAAAGAAAGAGAACCTCCTGTGTGTTGTTGTTAAATATTGCCTCAAAAAGACACAGGATGAAAAATGATGGAAGGAAGAGTAGGGGTGCCAGGGGCTCTGCCTCCTGGGGACCCCGGGACATGGAGAGCCCTTGATAAAATTGTTAGTAGGTTCCTGTCATGGAGGGTAGCAGAAGCCCTTAGCAGGCCTCCCTGCTGTAAAAGTTGCAGTGTCTCACATTGTAAGCCAGAAGCATCTTAAAACCAAACCAATCTTCTAGTCCCATGAGAAGTTTCCTCCCTAGAGGAGATAAAAGGTAAACATGGGCCTTGGTTTCCAACTTTTGGCCTTGGTTCTCATGCACACTGAGCACCTGCTGCTGGGCCGAGCTCTGGGTGCTCCTACAGGTTGTTTTGGTAAGGACTGTCCAATGATATAGGTTGATTATAATTTGTGCCAATCTGTAAGAATAACGTAAAATAGCCTGGACTGGAGGGTTACCTCTTTTGAACATTATAAAGATGGTGTGCCTGCCTGGATCGGGGCTTGCTGGCTTGAGCTTGCTGGTACCTGCTCCTACCGCTCGCTCGCTCGCCTGCCTGCCTGCCTGCCTCGCTCCTGCCGCGGTGCCCTCTCGTTCCTGATCGGCCCTGCCCGACGAGGGACCCGCAGAGACCTGAAACCTGCTTGGGCCCGATCCTGACGAACAAAGGGACACCGCCCAAAAACTTCGAGTCCTGCTAATCTGAGCCGCTGAATCGTGAGTAAACCAAAGAAAGAGCTCCTCACCTAAAGACTGAGTAACCTTAAAGACTCAAAAGAACTCTAAAGAAATCACAGACTCTCCTTTATCTGCTATTCTCTGAACTGTTATTCTACAACTTCAATCCTAAAAGAACTCAGGTGGGGAATTTAGTTCGGGAGGGGATCTCCGTGCTTGAGCAATAAATCACTTAACTCCACAAGTGAGTCTCCACGTATTTTCCCCATAACCTCCCAAACTACCTTCCGTGACAAAAAGAAAGAGAACCTCCTGTGTGTTGTTGTTAAATATTGCCTCAAAAAGACACAGGATGAAAAATGATGGAAGGAAGAGTAGGGGTGCCAGGGGCTCTGCCTCCTGGGGACCCCGGGACATGGAGAGCCCTTGATAAAATTGTTAGTAGGTTCCCAGAGGGAAGAAGTGGAATTTTTAATTGACAAAGGAGCAGAAAGAACAACTGTTAAGAGCATTCCTAAGGGAACTGAGAAGGGAAAGAGAACCTTAACCACAACAGAGGTGGGAGGGGTCCCCATATTAGAAAATGTAGAAATTGAAACTGATAAAAGAACAGAATTGAATGACCTGTTATAGCCTCTTGGGAAGAGACTGGAGTCGGTGATAGAGCAGCTCCTGAAACAGGGCTTACTGAACCCTGTATGGCTCCCCATAATGCCCCCATTTTACCTGTAAAAAAGGCCAGATGGAGCATACAGGCTTGTACAAGATCTGAGAGCAGTAAACCAGAGAACACAGACAAAGTTCCCTGTAGTCCCTAATCCATATACCCTGGTGAGCTGCTTGTCTCCAGAGTACCAATGATGTAGTGCTATAGATTTGAAGGATGCATTTTGGGCCTGCCCATTAAACAAAGCATCCTGAGATTATTTTGCTTTTGAATGGGAGGATCCAGAAACTGGGAGGAAGCAGCAGCTGAGGTGGACTGTGCTGACCCAAGGGTTCACAGAGTCACCTAACTTATTTGGATAAGCTCTGGAAAAGATATTGGAAAAGGTAGATTTAAATCCAGAGATAAAATTATTGCAATATGAGGATGATCTATTGCTTGCTGGGAAATATGAATCAATAGTTAATGAAAGTACAATTAAATTGTTGAACTGTTTGGCCCAGAATGGACTCAAAGTATCTAAAGGAAAACTCCAGTATGCAAAGCAGGAAGTAAAATACTTGGGGCACTGGCTGGAGAAAGGAGAAAAAAGGTTAGAAACCTTTTCTCCTATTTGTAAATGTGAGTGAACCAAAGGGCATATGGAGTGTGGGTCCAGGGCTGGGCTGGAAGGAAGAAACCAGTAGCATCCTGTTCCAAATGATTATCCCCTGTCAGCAGAGCGTGGCCTGACTGTGTACAATCTGTAGTGGCCACAGCTTTGTTAGTAGAAGAGATTAGAAAGATAACTTTTAATTCCCCTCTCAAGGTATTTACCCTGCATAATGTAAGGGAAATTATGCAACAAAAAGTGGAAAAGTGGTAAACAGAGAGCAGGATGCTTAAATAAGAGGCAATACTCATAGATTCCCCTTAATTAGAATTGGGCATTACGGGGGTCCAAAACCCAGCTCAATTTTATTTGGGGAACCCAGCTCAAAGTTAGAGCATGATTGTCTTAAAGTGATAGAACTGGAGGTGAAGGTGAGGCCTGATTTAAAGGATTGTGAGCTCAGAGAAGGGGAAAATTATTTATAGATGGAACTTCAAGAGTGATAGAAGGACAACAAAAAACTGGGATATGAGATTGTGGGAATGGACTTAGAGGTTAAGGAATCAGGACCCCTGAGCCCTGGGTGGTCGGCTCAGGCTTGTGAACTGTATGTTTTATATAGAGCATTGGAACTTCTAGAAGGAAAAGTGGGAAATGAGATGATGTTTGGAATGCCATATACTCAGGGGATGCCTATGGATGAAAAGCTAGTCAGAGACTGCAACATCCCTGAATATGTTAAAGCACTGGCAGAAAGAATAAAGGAGCTCAGGGACATTGGTGCTTTAATTCAAACACCACCCCTGGGTTTCCCTGTGCACGACATTAAACCGGGAGAAAAGGAGCTGATAAAAACTTGAAAAGCTGAACCACGAGTCCCTCGATGGGAAGGACCCTTTGAAGTCTTACTAACCACTGATACAGCAGATGGCCTGCAGAAAAGGGATGGACCCATATCTGCCGGGTCAAAAGGAGTAAATCTAGTTCTGCATGGCACATAACTTCGACACCAGGGGGGACAACTGTTAAAGAGGAAGACTGAATGAGTTATGACAGACTGTGAAGGAAACTTCAACCCCTCCTGAGGAAACTATTAAGAATTCATGGGTGTGGAAGATCTCGATGATCTTTATAGAAATCCACAGAGATGGTTAAGGAGGGGAGGAAATAAAAACAAAATTTAACCTGAATTAGAACAAAAATTATGTAAGCATTGTGCAGACGAGCTTGAATGGTGCTGTGTACGGTGTGGATTGTGTGCAAAACACTGATGGGAACATAAAGATTGACTCCTGAGGGAAGGAGTCTGTATGGCTTGCAAATGGCATTTAGAGAAACTTAGGAGTAGAGGAGAAACTTTATTATTTTCTTGGCATTACACTTCAGCAAGGTGCTACATCATCCCCAGATCAAATGTTCGAAGATATAGAAGGACTAATGGAAGCAATCAGATGTTGCACTCTACAAAGGCTATGATGTAAATAAAGTAGTACCAGTAAAAAGTGTTGTTATAACCTAAGCATGTAAGTTTCCCTGATGTGGGGAAAAGAGAGAAAAGCCTGTATAGAAATGAGTAAAGCTGGAATATAGTTATACATCAGACTATGACTGGAAATAACTTGATTAATGAGGAATTGGAAAGAACCTTCCTTAACTCTTTATTGGGGAGGGTATTTCTTGTTTCACCCATCACAGAAATCACCATCTGGACGGCTGAGAAAAGGTGGACACACACCTCCCGAGGAGCAGACATCCCCAACTCGCTGATCACATGTATACAAAAGGGGTGTGATTGGGTTTTGGTTTTTTATGCCAAGCATGTAAGATCTTTATATATGTATATGTAAGTTGCAATGAAAATTGGTGGCACCATTGTAGGTATAACTGCCCCCATCAAGGGTGCTGGGGTTTAAGTAAAATTGAAAGGAGAATTAACTGATATTACACTGGACAATTTGAAAAGATAGGAATAATATCAACTAGATACACAGGTAGAAGAGCAGAAGTGTGGAGGTACTGTGCAACCCAAGAGTGAAGAGGACACCTGGAGAGGAGAGCTCTTAAGTCCCCTGAAGAACACCCTTGCTGTCGAGAAGATGACACACGCTGTTGCTCGAAGCAACCGAGTAGACGGAGGAGACAGAGGGGTAAAAGTGTGGGGAATGGCTGGACGAATGCTTGGCCTCCTCAGGTTTGGGACTACAGGTCCCTGCCTAAAATGCCACCAAACGGTGAAGCATGGCAGACAAACTCTTGTTGCCTTTACCTCCCACACCCATATTTATGCAGCTTGTTATAAGATGCAACAATTAGAAATTTGTTCCTTAGGGGGACACAGCTTTTGGGTGGGTCTCAACCTAGCAATAGGGTACCCAAATGACGGAACAATGGCCGTGGTAAGGAGAGTTGTTAACCCCAGCCCAGTTAGTGGAGCCAGACTGAGGTTACAGAATCACATGTCCTGAAGGATGGATGTTAAACAAGGAGGTAATTGGGCATTGCTGTATGAAGCAAAAAGGAGATGTATTCCAAAAAGGGTAGGAGAATTAGGTTGTAGGAACCTGTTAACAACTAATAGTAGTTCTGCCTCACACTGGTGGCCACATAGCCCTGAGGGATATTTGGGATAAGAATTGTAATAACAAAACTGTGTGTTATCATTCACAAATAACAGTAACCCTTTTATGGAGATAATTGGACTAAAGGATTTTTGGGGAAACCCTCAAAGGAGTGATTCTGCAAGGCAAGTGCCAGATGGGTTATTCTGGGTTTGTGGAAAGAGGGTCTGTGCAGAATGGCCAGGCAAGTGGAAGAGGGTCTGTACTATTGGATTAATATAACCAGCCTTCTTTCTGTTATCAAAAGCTTGGTGGAAACAAGTGGGGTTTATTTTGTGTGGTTTTGGAGGATTGATATGCATAATTCCTTGCTTAATTTGCTTGATCCAGACACCAGTACAAGAAATGCAGGGAGACTGGGGAGGGTCAGGCATAAAGATCATAGAATCATAGAATCATAGAATCAACCAGGTTGGAAGAGACCTCCAAGATCATCCAGTCCAACCTATCACCCAGCCCTAGCCAGTCAACTAGACCATGGCACTGAGTGCCTCATCCAGTCTTTTCTTGAACGCCCCCAGGGACGGTGCCTCCACCACCTCCCTGGGCAGCCCATTCCAATGGGAAATCACTCTCTCTGTGATATAACTTTTTCCTAACATTCCAATGGGAAATCACTCTCTCTGTGTATAACTTTTTCCTAACATCCAGCCTATACCTACCCTGGCACAACTTGAGACTGTGTCCCCTTGTTCTATTGCTGGTTGCCTGTGAGAAGAGACCAACCCCCACCTGGCTACAATGCCCCTTCAGGTAGTTGTAGACAGTAATAAGATCACCCCTGAGCCTCCTCTTCTCCAGGCTAAACAGGCCCAGCTCCCTCAACCTCTCCTCATAGGATTTGTGCTCCAGGCCCCTCACCAGCTTTGTTGCCCTTCTCTGGACATGTTCCAGCACCTCAACATCTTTCTTGAATTGAGGGGCCCAGAACTGGACACAGTACTCAAGGTGCGGCCTGACCAGTGCTGAGTACAGGGGAAGAATAACCTCCCTTGTCCTACTGGCCACACTGCTCCTGATGCAGGCCAGGATGCCATTGGCTCTCTTGGCCACCTGGGCACACTGCTGGCTCATCTTCAGCTTACTATCTATCAGTACCCCCAGGTCCCTTTCCTCCTGTATGTCCTCAAGAAAGAGGAAGAAGAAGAGAGTCGAAGTCGAGTGGAAAGAGTACTTAGAAGGATGGAAGCACTGACACGGGTAAATATGATCAAAAAGAAAATGGGGGATAGTGAAAAATGGTTCCTGTGTCAATGAAAGAATGGCAAAGCAGAATATAAGAGTATGAGAGAATGAGAATATGTCACTGTGCAATGGCAGAGCAGGGAGTGTCTGAGCTAACTAATTTGGAGACGTTGGAACCTACGAGAGATAACAGAAAGCACTGTGAAGAGATAGCCCCCTGTGAATAGGGGACATGAACAAAACAGGGGTGTGCCAGAGCTACCTGAGCAAGGCCAGGGATGAACGAGAACAGAAACCACCATGAGCATGGTAGATAAGAGACCTAAAGCAGGCGACTGTGAAGATGCAGATAGCTGAGTCACAAAGACACCTGAGGAAGACTCCTTACTTCAGCCTCACGACCACCAGAGAGAACCCCCGGAGGATTAGCAGGCATGCACAACAGCTCCAGGAAAAACTGCAACCGTTTTGGGCAATTATACAATCTGGATTGCACTGCTCTGTGAGTGTGTGTGTGAGCGGGAAATAAACCCCTGCAACCGCGTGTGTGCAGTGCGCAGCTGCGGAGATAAACTGCCCTGCGCCCAGCGCTGCTCCCTGCTTGCCAAAATACAACTCCTGCAACTTAGCTCTAAGGTTTTGGTGGCTCAATTTTAACACCTGGTCAGTGGGGCCCACACTGCCTCTTAAAGGGGCAATGCCAGGTCAGTGGGGCCCAAAGTGCCTCTTAAAGGGGCAATGCCAGGTCAGTGGGGCCCAAAGTGCCTCTTAAAGGGGCAATGCCAGGTCAGTGGGGCCCAAAGAGCCTCTTAAATGGGCAATGCCAGGTCAGTGGGGCCCACACTGCCCCTCAGGTCTGTGAGGGCCTCTGGGATCCCCCAAGGAGTGTCTGAGACCTTTGAAGCTCCTCTGAGGCCTTTATTGGCTCCTCCAGGAGGGATCTGAGACCTGAGATCCTTCCAGAAGTTCTTCTCTGGGGTCCTCCCACGAAGCTCAATGCTGATTGGTCACCCTCTGGGGCGTGGCAGCGTCCAGCAGGTGTCGGAGGGCAGCGGAAAGTCCCAGCAGGCTTTGTCCCACGCCACGTGTCAGGGCCGCCAGCAGCCTCAGGAGGTCCCTGGTGCGACAGGAGAAGCTCTCAAGGGGCAGGGTTGGACCTTCTGGGGCTGGAGAAGCTCTCAAGGGGCAGACCTGAGCCGCAGGCAGCAGCAGCAGAGCCGCAGGCAGGAGCAGCGCAGCCGTAGGGACCCCTCCCCTGACCCCAGCCCCAGCCCCTGGTGCCCACCACAGGTACCTGAGCAGCCGCTCCGGGCCTAGCCCTGCCACGTCCCAGCGCAGGCTCCGCACCGAGGCTGTAACCCGCAGCTGCCCCAGCAGCTCCTCGGGGCTGCTCTTGGTGAGGGCCAAGGTCACCTGTGCCACCTCAGTGCCATCCTGGGCCCTCCTCTGCCTGGGCACCTCCAGCTCCTGCAGCAGCTGCGGCTGGCAGCGGGCAGGCAGCGGCTGAGGGGCAGCAGCCGGCAGCGGCTGCGGAGGCTCCTCCGGGGGAGGCTGAGGAGGAGAGGGGCAGGGGCAGGGGCCATGGCGGGGGGGCTCGGGCAGGGCTCACCTTGGGGGGCTCCCAGCTCTGGCCTGGCTCCAGCGCCAGCAGCAGGCTGTGGGGGGGCAGCAGCTCCAGCACCCCCTGCGAGGCCACCGAGGAGCCGTCCCGGGGCAGCACCAGCGACAGCTCCGGCGGCAGCGACAGAGCCTCGGCCGCCTGCGGGAGCCACGCCCATGCAGCCTCCCCTTGCGACCTCCCCCCTGCGGCCTCCCCCCTGCAGCCTCCCGCCATGGAGGCTTCCCCATGCAGCCTCCCCCATGCAGCCTCCCCCCATGGAGCCTCCCCCCTGCAGACTCTGCCCTGCAGCCTCCCCTGCAGCCTCCCGCCATGAAGGCTTCCCCATGCAGCCTCCCCCATGCAGCCTCCCCCCATGGAGCCTCCCCCCTGCAGACTCTGCCCTGCAGCCTCCCCTGCAGCCTCCCGCCATGAAGGCTTCCCCATGCAGCCTCCCCCCTGCAGCCTCCCCCCATGGAGCCTCCCCCCTGCAGACTCTGCCCTGCAGCCTCCCCTGCAGCCTCCCCCCATGGAGCCTCCCCCCTGCAGCCTCCCCCTGCAGCCTCCCCTGTGGCCTCCCCCCATGCAGCCTCCCCCCTGCAGCCTCTCCCCATGGAGGCTTCCCCCTGTGGCCTCCCCCCATGGAGCCTCCCGCCCTGCAGACTCCCCCCTGCAGCCTCCCCCTGCAGCCTCCCCCCATGGAGGCTTCCCCATGCAGCCTCCCACCTGCAGCCTCCCCCTGCGGCCTCCCCACATGGAGCGTCCCCCCTGCAGCCTCCCTCTGCAGCCTCTCCCCTGCAGCCTCCCCCTGCAGCCTCCCCCCATGGAGGCTCCCATCTGTGGCCTCCCCCCATGCAGCCTCTCCCCTACGGCCTCCCCCCATGGAGCCTCCCCCCTGCGGCCTCTCCCCTGCAGCCTCCCCCTGCAGCCTCCCCTGAAGCCTCCCCCCATGGAAGCTCCCCCCTGTGGCCTCCCCCCATGGAGGCTCCCCCCTGCACGCTCCCCCCATGGAGCCTCCACCCCTGCAGCCCCCCCTCAGACCTCCCCACATGCACCCTCCCCCCTGTGGCCTCCCCCCATGGAGGCTTCCCTGCGGCCTCCCCCCATGGAGGCTTCCCTGCGGCCTCCCCCTGCAGCCTCTCCCCTGCAGCCTCCCCCCTGCAACCTCTCCCCTCAGCCTCCCCCCTGCAGCCTCTCCCCCTGCAGCCTCCCACTGCAGGGTTAATTAGGGCTCAGGGTAATAAAAGGGTTCATTAGGGCTAATTAAGGGGGGAGAAGAGGGCAGGAGCAGTAAGAGGGTTGGGGGAGGAGGCTCGAGGTAATTAAAGGGTTAATTAGGGTCATTAGGGCTTAATTAGAGCCTAATGAGGTGGAGGGAAGGGGTTGTGGGGCAATTAATGGGTTAATAAGGGGCTAATGGGGGGGAGAGAGTTGGGTAATTAAAGGATTAATTAGAGGCTAATTAGGGGGAGGGAATGGGTTCTGGGGGAATCCGGGGGGAATTAATAGGTGCTTAATTAGGGTGGCCATGGAAATGAAGCAGCTAATTAGCATCTAATTAATGAAGCTTCCCAGCTTGCAGAGGTTAATTAAGGCTACTGCAGACTAATTAAGGGGTTCAAAGTACTAATTAATCCGTTCAAAGCGCTAATTAAGCGGTTCAAAGCAGTAACTAATCCATTCAAAGCCCTAATTAAGGGGTTCGAAGCGCTAATTAAGGGGTCCAAAGCGCTAATTAAGGGGTTCAAAGCCCTAATTAAGGAGTTCAAATTGCTAATTAAGGGGTCCAAAGCGCTAATTAATCCGTTCAAAGCGCTAATTAAGGGGTTCAAAGCCCTAATTAAGGGGTTCAAATTGCTAATTAAGGAGTCCAAAGCACTAATTAATCCGTTCAAAGCGCTAATTAAGGGGTTCAAAGTGCTAATTATGGGGTCCAAAGCGCTAATTAATCCGTTCAAAGCACTAATTAATCCGTTCAAAGCGCTAATTAAGGGGTTCAAAGTGCTAATTATGGGGTCCAAAGCGCTAATTAATCCGTTCAAAGCACTAATTAATCCGTTCAAAGCGCTAATTAAGGGGTTCGAAGCGCTAATTAAGGGGTCCAAAGCGCTAATTAAGGGATTCAAAGTGCTAATTAATCCGTTCAAAGCGCTAATTAAGTTATTCAGAGCCCTAATTAAGGGGTTCGAAGCGCTAATTAAACTTCCCTGGGCCATACCAGTGCTTCCCAGAGCTAATTAGCGTCCCCCCGGGGCCAATTAGCATCTAATTAGCATCTCCCTCCTTAGACTTGGGTCAGGATTTGAGGTCCCCAGGGGCAGGTCCCCAAGCGGGGCTCAATTAATGAGACAGGCAACCCCCCCTCTGCTTAATTACCGGCTCGGCACGGTTCATTAGTGCCTAATTGGCGTTGATTAGGCAGCTAATTACCCACCTGCCTGCGCAGCTCCTCCAGCCCAGTCACCAGCAGCCCTCTCTGCCTGCCCCGCTTGTCGCAGACCCACAGCGGTTTGGGTCTGGGGGCTTGGGAGGGCCAGGCCCAGTTGGTGATGGCTCTGGGGACCAGTAGAAACCAGTTCAGACCAGTACAAAACGGTTTGGACCGGGACAGATCAGATTGGAGCAGTCTGGACCAGTTTGGACCAGCTTAGAGCTCAGGAGTCCCCTCCTAAGCTCTCATCCCTGCCACAGCTCAGAGCAAAGCACTAAGGGGTGGGGGAAAGGCAGCAGTGTGGAGGAGTGGAAACCAGTTTGGGCTAGTCTGGACCAGTAAGGACCAGTCTGGACCAGTTTGGACCAGTTTGGACCAGTAAGGACAAATAAGGACCAGTTTGGACCAGGATGGACCCCAAGAATCCCCTCCCAGTTCCCTCCCCCCAGTCCCAGTTCCTCGCTGCAGTCCAAAGCAAAAGCAGAGAGTGCACTGGAAGAGCACCAGTTTAGACCAGTAAGGCCCAGTTCAGAGCAGTAAGGCCCAGTACAGACCAGTAAGGACCAGTTCAGACCAGTAAGGACCCCCCCGGACCCCTCCCCCCCAGCTCAGCTCCTCACCGCAGCGTCTGCATGGCCTGGGGCAGGGCAAGGTCCAGAGGGCAGGGGAGGGACCAGTACAGAGGCACCAGTATGAACCAGTAAGCAGTGGTGGGGGAGGGGAGAGGGCAGGGCGAGGCAGGAAAGACCAGTGTGGACCAGTAAAGAGCACACAGGCACCAGTATGGACCAGTTAAGAGCACACAGGCACCAGTATGGACCAGTAAAGACCACACAGGCATCAGTGTGGACCAGTAAAGACCACACAGGCATTTTGAGTTGGTTTGGGTGGGTTTTGTTCATTTTGGGTCGGCTTGGGACACCTTGGATGGATTTGAGCCACTTTGGGAGGGTTTGGATCATTTTGGGTGGGTTTGGATCAATTTGGGTGAGTTTTGTGTCACTTTGTGTGGGTTTCGGTCAATTTGGGTGGGTTTGGGTCATTTTGGGTGGGTTTGGTTCGTTTTGGGTGGGTTTGGTTCGTTTTGGGTGAGTTTTGTGTCACTTTGTGTGGGTTTGGGTCATTTTGGGTGGGTTTGGGTCATTTTGGGTGGGTTTGGTTCATTTTGGGTGGGTTTTGTGTCACTTTGTGTGGGTTTGGGTCAATTTGGGTGGGTTTGGGTCCTTTTGGTTGGGTTTGTTCGTTTTGGGTGGGTTTTGGTCATTTTGGGTGGGTTTGGTTCAGTTTGGGTGGGTTTGGGTCATTTTGGGTGGGTTTGGTTCGTTTTGGGTGGATTTGGGTCATTTTGAGTGGGTTTGGATTAGTTTGGGTGTGTTTTGTGTCAATTTGGGTGAGTTTTGTGTCACTTTGGGTGGGTTTGTGTCAATTTGGGTGGATTTGGGTCCTTTTGGTTGGGTTTGTTCGTTTTGGGTGGATTTGGGTATTTTTGGGTGGGTTTGGTTCGTTGTGGGTGGGTTTAGGTCATTTTGGGTGGGTTTGGTTTGTTTTGGGTGGATTTGGGTCATTTTGAGTGGGTTTGGATCAATTTGGGTTAGTTTTGTGTCACTTTGTGTGGGTTTGGGTCGTTTTGGGTGTGTTTGCTTCGTTTTGGGTGAGTTTTGTGTCACTTTGGGTGGGTTTGGGTCATTTTGACTTGGTTTGGGGCACTTTGGGAGGGTTTTGTGTCACTTTGTGTGGGTTTGGGTCACTTTGTGTGGGTTTGGGTCACTTTGGGTGGGTTTGGGTCAATTTGGGTGGGTTTGGTTCGTTTTGGGTGGGTTTGCTTCGTTTTCACAGTATCACAGTATCACAGTATCACAGTATCACCAAGGTTGGAAGAGACCTCACAGATCATCAAGTCCAACCCTTTACCACAGAGCTCAAGGCTAGACCATGGCACCAAGTGCCACATCCAACCTTGCCTTGAACTGCCCCAGGGACGGCGACTCCACCACCTCCCCGGGCAGCCCATTCCAGTGCCCAGTGACTCTCTCAGGGAAGAACTTTCTCCTCACCTCCAGCCTAAATTTCCCCTGGTGCAGCCTGAGGCTGTGTCCTCTCGTTCTGGCGCTGGCCACCTGAGAGAAGAGAGCAACCTCCTCCTGGCCACAACCTCCCCTCAGGTAGTTGTAGACAGCAATAAGGTCACCCCTGAGCCTCCTCTTCTCCAGGCTAACCAATCCCAGCTCCCTCAGCCTCTCCTCGTAGGGCTGTGCTCGAGGCCTCTCCCCAGCCTCGTCACCCTTCTCTGGACACGCTCAAGCATCTCAATGTCCCTCCTAAACTGGGGGGCCCAGAACTGAACACAGTACTCGAGGTGTGGTCTGACCAGTGCAGAGTACAGGGGCAGAATGACCTCCCTGCTCCTGCTGACCCCACCATTCCTGATGCAGGCCAGGATGCCACTGGCTCTCTTGGCCACCTGGGCACACTGCTGGCTCATGTTCAGGTGGGTATCAATCAGCACCCCCAGATCCCTCTCTGTCTGGCTGCTGTCCAGCCACTCCGACCCCAGCCTGTATCTCTGCAGCACCCTGCACTTGGAGCTATTGAATGCCATCCCATTGGCCTCTGCCCATCTGTCCAGGCGGTCAAGGTCCCACTGCAGAGCCCTTCTGCCCTCCAACTCAGTCACATCTGGCCCCAGCTTAGTGTCATCTGCAAACTTGCTGATGACTGACTCCATGCCCTCATCCAGATCATCTATGAAGATGTTAAAGAGGATGGGGCCCAGCACAGATCCCTGAGGGACACCACTAGTGACTGGCCGCCAGCTGGATGTGGCACCATTCACCACCACCCTCTGGGTCCGGCCCTCCAGCCAGTTCCTAACCCAGCACACAGTGTTACCCTCCAAGCCGTGGGCTGACAGCTTAGCCAGCAGTTTGCTGTGGGGGACAGTGTCAAAGGCCTTGCTGAAGTCCAGATAGACTACATCCACAGGCGTCCCCACATCCCAAGCGGGTCACCTGATCATAGAAGGAGATCAGGTTAGAAAGGCAGGATCTGCCCTTCCTAAACCCATACTGGCTGGACCTGAGCTCTTTGCCATCCCTCAGGTGCGCAGTTATTGGCCCCAAGAGAACCTTCTCCATCAGTTTCCCTGGCACTGAGGTCAGGCTGACAGGTCTGTAGTTCCCAGGTTCCTCCATCCGACCCTTCTTGTGGATGGGGACCACGTTGGCCATTTTCCAGTCTCCTGGGACCTCTCCGGTGAGCCAGGACTGCTGGAAAATGATGGAGAGCGGCTTGGCCAGCTCAGCTGCCAGCTCTCTCAGCACCCTGGGATGGATCCCATCTGGTCCCATGGACTTGTGGGTGTCCAGGTGGCTCAGCAGGTCCTGAACTAATTCCTCATGAATTTCCAGGGGAACACACTGCTCCCCGACCCCATCCCCCAGTTCAAGAGGCCACTTGCCCTGAACTCCTCCCTCCTTACTGTTGAAAACTGAGGCGAAGAAGGCATTCAGGACCTCTGCCTTTGCTTCATCATCAGTTATAGTGTTCCCCTCCTGGTCCAGTAAGCAGTGGAGGCTCTTCTTGCCCTTCCTTTTAGCGTTGATAAATTTATAAAAGTGTTTTTTGTTAACTTTCACGGAAGTGGCAGCCTAAGTTCTAGCTGAGCCTTAGCCTCTCTAATTTTTCTCCTACATAGTCTGGCTACCTCCTTGAACACATCAGGAGAAGCCTTCCCCTCCTTCCAGAGGTGATACACCCTCTTTTTCTCCCCCACTTCCTTCAGGAGCTGTTTGCTCATCCATGCTGGTCGCCTTCCCTGCCGGCTCATCTTTCGGCACATGGGAACTGCCAGCTCCTGTGCCTTCAAGAGCTCCTGTTTAAAGTATGTCCAACCATCCTGGACCCCTTTGTTCTCAAGGACTGCTGCCCAGGGGACATTGGAAATAAGTTCCCTGAGCAAATTGAAGTTTGCCCTCCTAAAGTCCAAGGTGTAGGTTTTGTTGAAGTGCCTCCCTACCTCCCTGTATATTGAAAACTGCACTAACTCATGATCACTACACCCCAGGCAGCCTCCCACTATCACATCTCCTACCAGCCCTTCTCTGTTGGAGAGCAGCAGATCAAGCTGAGCTTGACCCCTAGTAGGCTCGCTTAACAGTTGGGTCATGAAGCTGTCCTCCATGCACTCCAGAAATCTCCTGGACTGCCTCCTCTCTGCTGAATTAAGTTCCCAGCAGATATCTGGCAGGTTAAAGTCACCCACAAGGACAAGATCTGAAGATCTTGAGACAGCCTCCAACTGTTTGTAAAATATCTCATCTGTTTCCTCATCCTGGTTGGGTGGTCTGTAACAGACTCCAACCAGGATGTCAGATTTGTTAGTTCTCCCTCTGATTTTAATCCACAAGGTCTCTACCCCTTCATCCCTCACTTCAAGCTCAATGGCATGGAGTGACTCCCTAATATACAGGGCCACCCCTCCTCCTCTTCTCCCTTGCCTATCTCTCCTGAAAAGGTTATATCCCCCCAGTATAGCACTCCAGTCATGCCTGTCGTCCCACCAAGTTTCTGAAATGGCAACTACATCGTAGTCCCCCTGGTGGACCAGGACTTCCAATTCCTCCTGCTTGTTACCCAAGCTGCGTGCATTGGTGTAGATACACTTCAGCTGGGCTCTCGATTCAATTGTCCTTAGTTTCCTTCCATCTCTCTCCTTCTCAGAGAGAGTAATTTCCTCACCCACCCCCTTCAGACCTAGTTTAAAGCTCGCCTAATGAGCCCTGCCAACTCCATTGCCAGGACTCTCCTGCCCTTCCTAGATAACTGCACCCCATCACAAGCCAGCAGGTCCGGCGCAGTAAAAGTTCCCCCATGGTCAAAGAAGCCAAAACGCCGCCGCTGGCACCATCCCTTCAGCCATTTGTTGATATCATAGGTTCTGCTATTCCTCTCTGTGAACTCCCTTGCCACAGAGGGAACTGAGCAGAACACCACCTGCGCTCCCGCCCCATCTATCAATTTCCCCAGGGCTTTAAATTCCTTTTTAATTGCCCTGGTCCCCTTCTTTTCAATTTCGTCGCTGCCAGCCTGTATTACCAACAAGGGGTAATAATCAGAGGGCTGGATTAGGTTAGGGATTCTCCTGGTGATGTCCCTAACCCGGGCACCAGGAAGGGAGCAGACCTCCCTGTGAGACGGGTCGGGACGACAAATGGGTCCCTCTGTCCCCCTCAAGATGGAGTCCCCAACAACTACAACTCTTCTCTTTTTCTTGTTTTTTGTGGAGCTGGTAACCACAGTTGGTGGTGACTGCTCCACCCTAGGCAATGTCTCAGTCGGATGCTCCTCATTGCTCTCACCCTCTGTACCCTCTGCATGCAGCGCCTCATACTTGTTGTGCAAGGGCAGAGGAGGAGAAGGAGAGGGCCGGGGAGGATTTCCCTTACTACCCCTGACAGGGATCTGCACCCATCCCTCCCTGTTTCCAGGGGCAGATTCCTTAGCAGGGGGGATCTGCAGAGCCTGCACCCACAGATCCAGCTCCCTTTCATTCTCCCTTATTGACCTGAGCCTGGACACTTCGTCCTTCAGCTCGGCCACTTCATCTTTCAATTCCGCCACCAAGGTGAGAAGGAAGTTCACCTGCTCACACCTGGTTTTGGGTGGATTTGGGTCATTTTGAGTGGGTTTGGATCAATTTGGGTTAGTTTTGTGTCACTTTGTGTGTGTTTGGTTCGTTTTGTGTGGGTTTGGTTCGTTTTGGGTGGATTTGGGTCATTTTGAGTGGGTTTGGATCAATTTGGGTTAGTTTTGTGTCACTTTGTGTGTGTTTGGTTCGTTTTGTGTGGGTTTGGTTCGTTTTGGGTGGATTTGGGTCATTTTGAGTGGGTTTGGATCAATTTGGGTGAGTTTTGTGTCACTTTGTGTGGGTTTGGGTCAATTTGGGTGGGTTTGGTTCGTTTTGGGTGGGTTTGGGTCATTTTGAGTGGGTTTGGATCAATTTGGGTGAGTTTTGTGTCACTTTGTGTGGGTTTGGGTCAATTTGGGTGGGTTTGGTTCGTTTTGGGTGGATTTGGGTCATTTTGAGTGGGTTTGGATCAATTTGGGTGAGTTTTGTGTCACTTTGTGTGGGTTTGGGTCAATTTGGGTGGGTTTGGGTCATTTTGGGTGGGTTTGGTTCGTTTTTGGTGGGTTTGGGTCATTTTGGGTGGGTTTGGTTCGTTTTGGGTGGATTTGGGTCATTTTGAGTGGGTTTGGATCAATTTGGGTGAGTTTTGTGTCACTTTGGGTGGGTTTGGTTCGTTTTGGGTGAGTTTTGTGTCAATTTGGGTGGGTTTGCGCTAATTAATCCATGTGCGCTAATTAATCCGTTCAAAGTGTTAATTATAGGGACCAAAGTGCTACTTAAGAGGTTCAAAGCACTAATTAATCCGTTCAAAGCGCTAATTAATCCGTTCAAAGCACTAATTAATCCGTTCAAACGCTAATTAAAAGGTCGAAGTGCTAATTAATCCGTTCAAAGTCACTTTGGGTGATTTGGGTCATTTTGAGTGGGTTTGGGTCCTTTTGACTTGGTTTGGGGCACTTTGTGTGGGTTTTGTGTCACTTTGTGTGGGTTTTGTGTCACTTTGTGTGGGTTTGGGTCAACTTGGATGGGTTTGGGTCATTTTGGGTGGATTTGGGTATTTTTGGGTGGGTTTGGTTCGTTTTGGGTGGGTTGGGGTCACTTTGAGTGGGTTTGTGTTACTTTGAGTGAGTTTGGATCAATTTGGGTGAGTTTTGTGTCACTTTGTGTGGGTTTGCGCTAATTAATCCGTTCAAAGTGCTAATTATGGGGTCCAAAGCGTTAATTAATCCGTTCGAAGCGCTAATTAAGGGGTTCAAAGCACTAATTGAGGGGTTCAAAGCACTAATTAATCCGTTCAAAGCGCTAATTAATCTGCTGAAAGTGCTAATTACGGGGTCCAAAGCGCTACTTAAGTGGTTCAAAGAACTAATTAATCCGTTCAAAGCGCTAATTAAGTGGTTCAAAGCACTAATTAATCCGTTCAAAGTGTCTTTGGGTGATTTGGGTCATTTTGAGTGGGTTTGTGTTACTTTGGGTGGGTTTGTGTCATTTTGACTTGGTTTGGGTCACACTGGGTGGGTTTAGTGTCACTTTGTGTGGGTTTGGGTCAATTTGGATGGGTTTGGGTCATTTTGGGTGGGTTTGGTTCGTTTTGGGTGGATTTGGGTCATTTTGATTGGGTTTGGATCAATTTGGGTAAGTTTTGTGTTACTTTGGGTGGGTTTGGTTCGTTTTGGGTGGGTTTGGTTCATTTTGGGTGGGTTTGTGTCAATTTGGGTGGGTTTGGTTCGTTTTGGGTGGGTTTGGGTCGTTTTGGGTGGATTTGGGTCATTTTGGGTGGGTTTGGATCAATTTGGGTGAGTTTTGTGTCACTTTGTGTGGGTTTGTGTCAATTTGGGTGGGTTTGGGTCATTTTGGGTGGGTTTGGTTTGTTTTGGGTGGGTTTGGGTCATTTTGGGTGGGTTTGGTTAGTTTTGGGTGGATTTGGGTCATTTTGAGTGGGTTTGGATCAATTTTGGTGAGTTTTGTGTCACTTTGTGTGTGTTTGGTTCGTTTTGGGTGGGTTTGGTTCATTTTGGGTGGGTTTGTGTCACTTTGGGTGGGTTTGGGTCATTTTGGGTGGGTTTGGTTCGTTTTGGGTGGATTTGGGTCATTTTGAGTGGGTTTGGATCAATTTGGGTGAGTTTTGTGTCACTTTGTGTGGGTTTGGGTCAATTTGTGTGGTTTGGTTAGTTTTGGGTGGATTTGGGTCATTTTGAGTGGGTTTGGATCAATTTTGGTGAGTTTTGTGTCACTTTGGGTGGGTTTGGGTCATATTGGGTGGATTTGATTATTTTTGGGTGGGTTTGGTTCGTTTTGGGTGGATTTGGGTCATTTTGAGTGGGTTTGGATCAGTTTGGGTGAGTTTTTTGTCAATTTGGGTGAGTTTTGTGTCACTTTGTGTGGGTTTTGGGTCAGTTTGGGTGGTTTTGGGTCAGTTTGGGTGGGTTTGGTTCGTTTTGGGTGGGTTTTGGTCATTTTGGGTGGGTTTGGTTCGTTTTGGGTGGATTTGGGTCATTTTGAGTGGGTTTGGATCAATTTGGGTGAGTTTTTTGTCAATTTGGGTGAGTTTTGTGTCACTTTGTGTGGGTTTGGTTCGTTTTGGGTGGGTTTGGTTCATTTTGGGTGGGTTTGTGTCACTTTGGGTGGGTTTGGGTCATTTTGGGTGGGTTTGGTTCGTTTTGGGTGGATTTGGGTCATTTTGAGTGGGTTTGGATCAATTTGGGTGAGTTTTGTGTCACTTTGTGTAGGTTTGGGTCAATTTGTGTGGTTTGGTTCGTTTTGGGTGGATTTGGGTCATTTTGAGTGGGTTTGGATCAATTTGCGTGAGTTTTGTGTCACTTTGTGTGGGTTTGGGTCAATTTGTGTGGTTTGGTTCGCTGTGGGTGGGTTTAGGTAATTTTTGCTGTGTGTCAGTTTGGGTGGGTTTGGTTCGTTTTGGGTGGATTTGGGTCGTTTTGGGTGGATTTGGGTCATTTTGAGTGGGTTTGGATCAATTTGGGTGAGTTTTGTGTCACTTTGTGTGGGTTTGGGTCAATTTGGGTGGGTTTGGTTCGTTTTGGGTGGGTTTGGGTCATTTTGGGTGGGTTTGGTTCGTTTTGGGTGGATTTGGGTCATTTTGGGTGGGTTTGGTTCGTTTTGGGTGGGTGTGGATCATATTGGGTGAGTTTGGATCAATTTGCGTGAGTTTTGTGTCACTTTGTGTGGGTTTGGGTCATTTTGGGTGGGTTTGGTTCGTTTTGGGTGGATTTGGTTCGTTTTGGGTGGATTTGGGTCATTTTGAGTGGGTTTGGATCAATTTGGGTGAGTTTTGTGTCACTTTGTGTGGGTTTGGGTCAATTTGGGTGGGTTTGGTTCGTTTTGGGTGGGTTTGGGTCATTTTGGGTGGGTTTGGTTCGTTTTGGGTGGATTTGGGTCATTTTGGGTGGGTTTCGTTCGTTTTGGGTGGGTTTGGATCATACTGGGTGAGTTTGGATCAATTTGCGTGAGTTTTGTGTCACTTTGTGTGGGTTTGGGTCAGTTAGGGTGGGTTTGATTCGTTTTGGGTGGGTTTGGGTCATTTTGAGTGAGTTTGGGTCAATTTGGGTGAGTTTTGTGTCACTTTGTGTGGGTTTGGTTCGTTTTGTGCGAGTTTTGTGTCACTGTGTGGGTTTGCGCTAATTAATCCGTGTGCGCTAATTAATCCGTTTAAAGTGCTAATTATGGGGTCCAAAGCGTTAATTAATCCGTTCGAAGTGCTAATTAAGGGGTTCAAAGCGCTAATTAATCCGTTCAAAGCGCTAATTAAGTGGTTCAAAGCACTAATTAATCCGTTCAAAGCGCTAATTAAAAGGTTTAAAGCGCTAATTAATCCGTTCAAAGTGCTAATTATGGGGTCCAAAGAGCTAATTAAGGGGTTCGAAGCACTAATTAATCCGTTCAAAGCACTAATTAAGTGGTTCGAAGTGCTAATTAAGGGGTTCAAAGCGCTAATTAATCCGTTAAAAGTCTCTTTGGGTGATTTGGGTAATTTTGAGTGGGTTTGTGTTACTTTGGGTGGGTTTGTGTCATTTTGACTTGGTGTGGGTCACATTGGGTGGGTTTTGTGTCACTTTGTGTGGGTTTGGGTCAATTTGGATGGGTTTGGGTCATTTTGGGTGGGTTTGGTTCGTTTTGAGTGGATTTGGGAAATTTTGGGTGGGTTTGCTTCGTTTTGGGTGGATTTGGGTCACTTTGAGAGGGTTTGGATTAATTTGGGTTAGTTTTTTGTCTGTGTGGGTTTGGGTCGTTTTGGGTGGGATTGCTTCGTTTTGGGTGGGTTTGGTTCGTTTTGGGTGAGTTTTTGTCATATGGGTGGGTTTGGTTCGTTTTGGGTGGATTTGAGTCATTTTGTGTGGGTTTGGATCAATTTGGGTGAGTTTTGTGTCAATTTGGGTGGGTTTGGGTCATATTGGGTGGATTTGATTATTTTTGGGTGGGTTTGGTTCGTTTTGGGTGGATTTGGGTCATTTTGGGTGGGTTTGTGTCAGTTTGGGAGGGTTTGGGTCAGTTTGGGTGGGTTTGGGTGAATTTGGGTGGGTTTGGGTCATTTTGGGTGGGTTTGGTTCGTTTTGGGTGGATTTGGGTCATTTTGAGTGGGTTTGGATGAATTTGTGTGAGTTTTTTGTCAATTTAGGTGAGTTTTGTGTCACTTTGTGTGGGTTTGGTTCGTTTTGGGTGGGTTTGGTTCATTTTGGGTGGGTTTGTGTCACTTTGGGTGGGTTTGGGTCATTTTGGGTGGGTTTGGTTCGTTTTGGGTGGATTTGGGTCATTTTGAGTGGGTTTGGATCAATTTGGGTGAGTTTTGTGTCACTTTGTGTAGGTTTGGGTCAATTTGTGTGGTTTGGTTCGTTTTGGGTGGATTTGGGTCATTTTGAGTGGGTTTGGGTCAATTTGGGTGAGTTTTGTGTCACTTTGTGTGGGTTTGGTTCGTTTTGGGTGAGTTTTGTGTCACTTTGGGTGGGTTTGCGCTAATTAATCCGTGTGCGCTAATTAATCCGTTCAAAGTGCTAATTATGGGGTCCAAAGCGTTAATTAATCCGTTCAAAGCGCTAATTAATCTGTTGAAAGTGCTAATTACGGGGTCCAAAGCGCTACTTAAGTGGTTCAAAGCACTAATTAATCCGTTCAAAGCGCTAATTAAGTGGTTCAAAGCACTAATTAATCCGTTAAAAGTCTCTTTGGGTGATTTGGGTCATTTTGAGTGGGTTTGGGTCACTTTGACTTGGTTTGGGGCACTTTGTGTGGGTTTGGGTCAATTTGGATGGGTTTGGGTCATTTTGGGTGTGTTTGGTTCGTTTTGGTTGGGTTTGGGTCATTTTGACTGGCTTTGGGTTACTTTGGGTGGGTTTGGGTCAATTTGGGTGAGTTTTGTGTCACTTTGTGTTTGTTTGGTTCGTTTTGTGTGAGTTTTGTGTCACTTTGTGTGGGTTTGCGCTAATTAATCCGTGTGCGCTAATTAATCCGTTCAAAGTGCTAATTATGGGGTCCAAAGCGTTAATTAATCCGTTCAAAGCGCTAATTAAGGGGTTCGAAGTGCTAATCAAGGGGTTCAAAGAGCTAATTAAGGGGTTCAAAGCGCGAATTAAGTGGTTCAAAGCGCTAATTAAGTGGTTCAAAGCACTAATTAATCCGTTCAAAGCGCTAATTAATCCGTTCAAAGTGCTAATTATGGGGTCCGAAGAGCTAATTAAGGGGTTCAAATCGCTAATTAATCCGTTCAAAGCGCTAATTAAAAGGTTCGAAGCGCTAATTAATCCGTTCTAAGTCACATTGGGTGATTTGGGTCATTTTGAGTGGGTTTGGGTCACTTTGTGTGGATTTGTGTCATTTTGAGTGGGTTTGGATCAATTTGGGTGAGTTTTGTGTCAATTTGGGTGGGTTTGGGTCACTTTGTGTGGATTTGTAGTCGTTTTGAGTGGGTTTGGATCAATTTGGGTGAGTTTTGTGTCACTTTGTGTAGGTTTGGGTCAATTTGTGTGGTTTGGTTCGTTTTGGGTGGATTTGGGTCATTTTGAGTGGGTTTGGATCAATTTGCGTGAGTTTTGTGTCACTTTGTGTTTGTTTGGTTCGTTTTGTGTGAGTTTTGTGTCACTTTGTGTGGGTTTGCGCTAATTAATCCGTGTGCGCTAATTAATCCGTTCAAAGTGCTAATTATGGGGTCCAAAGCGTTAATTAATCCGTTCAAAGCGCTAATTAAGGGGTTCGAAGTGCTAATCAAGGGGTTCAAAGCGCTAATTAAGGGGTTCAAAGCGCGAATTAAGTGGTTCAAAGCGCTAATTAAGTGGTTCAAAGCACTAATTAATCCGTTCAAAGCGCTAATTAATCCGTTCAAAGTGCTAATTATGGGGTCCGAAGAGCTAATTAAGGGGTTCAAATCGCTAATTAATCCGTTCAAAGCGCTAATTAAAAGGTTCGAAGCGCTAATTAATCCGTTCTAAGTCACATTGGGTGATTTGGGTCATTTTGAGTGGGTTTGGGTCACTTTGTGTGGATTTGTGTCATTTTGAGTGGGTTTGGATCAATTTGGGTGAGTTTTGTGTCAATTTGGGTGGGTTTGGGTCACTTTGTGTGGATTTGTAGTCGTTTTCAGTGGGTTTGGATCAATTTGGGTGAGTTTTGTGTCACTTTGTGTAGGTTTGGGTCAATTTGTGTGGTTTGGTTCGTTGTGGGTGGGTTTAGGTAATTTTTGCTGTGTGTCAGTTTGGGTGGGTTTGGTTCGTTTTGGGTGGATTTGGGTCATTTTGAGTGGGTTTGGATCAATTTGGGTGGATTTGGGTATTTTTGGGTGGGTTTGGGTCATTTTGGGTGGGTTTGGTTTGTTTTGGGTGGATTTGGGTCATTTTGAGTGAGTTTGGGTCAATTTGGGTGAGTTTTGTGTCACTTTGTGTGGGTTTGGTTCGTTTTGGGTGAGTTTTGTGTCACTTTGGGTGGGTTTGCGCTAATTAATCCGTGTGCGCTAACTAATCCGTTCAAAGTGCTAATTATGGGGTCCAAAGCGTTAATTAATCCGTTCAAAGCGCTAATTAATCTGCTCAAAGTGCTAATTACGGGGTCCAAAGCGCTACTTAAGCGGTTCAAAGCACTAATTAATCCGTTCAAAGCGCTAATTAAGTGGTTCAAAGCACTAATTAATCCGTTAAAAGTCTCTTTGGGTGATTTGTGTCATTTTGAGTGGGTTTGGGTCACTTTGGGTGGGTTTGTGTCATTTTCAGTGGGTTTGGATCAATTTGAGTGGATTTGTGTCATTTTGAGTGGGTTTGGATCAATTTGGGTGAGTTTTGTGTCAATTTGGGTGGGTTTGCGCTAATTAATACGTGTGCGCTAATTAATCCGTTCAAAGTGCTAATTATTGGGTCCAAAGAGCTAATTAAGGGGTTCAAAGCACTAATTAATCCGTTCAAAGCGCTAATTAAGTGGTTCGAAGTGCTAATTAAGGGGTTCAAAGCGCTAATTAAGGGGTTCAAAGCACTAATTAATCCGCTCAAAGCGCTAATTAAGTGGTTCGAAGCGCTAATTAATCCGTTCTAAGTCACATTGGGCGATTTGGGTCATTTTGAGTGGGTTTGGGTCACTTTGGGTGGATTTGTGTCATTTTCAGTGGGTTAGGATCAATTTGGGTGAGTTTTGTGTCAATTTGGGTGGGTTTGCGCCAATTAATCCGTGTGCGCTAATTAATCCGTTCAGAGTGCTAATTATGGGGTCCAAAGCGTTAATTAATCCGTTCAAAGCGCTAATTAAGGGGTTCGAAGTGCTAATTAATCCGTTCAAAGCGCTAATTAAAAGGTTCGAAGCGCTAATTAATCCGTTCAAAGTCACATTGGGTGATTTGGGTCATTTTGAGTGGGTTTGGGTCACTTTGGGGGGGTTTGGATCATTTTGGGTGGTTTTGGGGGACTTTGGGTGGGTTTTGTGTCAATTTGTGTGGGTTTGGGTCAATTTGGGTGGGTTTGGGTCATTTTGTGTGGGTTTAGTTCGTTTTGGGAGGGTTTGGGTCATTTTGGGTGGGTTTGCTTCGTTTTGGTTGGATTTGGGTCATTTTGAGTGGGTTTGGATCAGTTTGGGTGAGTTTTGTGTCAATTTGGGTGGGTTTGCGCTAATTAATACGTGTGCGCTAATTAATCCGTTCAAAGTGCTAATTATTGGGTCCAAAGAGCTAATTAAGGGGTTCAAAGCACTAATTAATCCGTTCAAAGCGCTAATTAAGTGGTTCGAAGCGCTAATTAATCCGTTCAAAGTCACATTGGGCGATTTGGGTCATTTTGAGTGGGTTTGGGTCACTTTGGGTGGATTTGTGTCATTTTGAGTGGGTTAGGATCAATTTGGGTGAGTTTTGTGTCAATTTGGGTGGGTTTGCGCCAATTAATCCGTGTGCGCTAATTAATCCGTTCAGAGTGCTAATTATGGGGTCCAAAGCGTTAATTAATCCGTTCAAAGCGGTAATTAATCCGTTCAAAGCGCTAATTAAGGGGTTCAAAGCACTAATTAAGTGGTTCAAAGCACTAATTAACCCGTTCAAAGCGCTAATTAAAAGGTTCGAAGCGCTAATTAATCCGTTCAAAGTCACATTGGGTGATTTGGGTCATTTTGAGTGGGTTTGGGTCACGTTGGGTGGGTTTGGGTCATTTTGGGTGGTTTTGGGGGACTTTGGGTGGGATTTGTGTCAATTTGTGTGGGTTTGTGTCATTTTGTGTGGGTTTGGGTCATTTTGTGTGGGTTTAGTTCGTTTTGGGTGGGTTTGGGTCATTTTGGGTGGGTTTGGGTCATTTTGGGTGGGTTTGCTTCGTTTTGTGTGGATTTGGGTCATTTTGAGTGGGTTTGGATCAGTTTGGGTGAGTTTTGTGTCAATTTGGGTGGGTTTGCGCTAATTAATCCGTGTGCGCTAATTAATCCGTTCAAAGTGCTAATTATGGGGTCCAAAGAGCTAATTAAGGGGTTCAAAGCGCTAATTAAGGGGTTCAAAGCACTAATTAATCCGCTCAAAGCGCTAATTAAGTGGTTCAAAGCGCTAATTAATCCGTTCAAAGCGCTAATTAAAAGGTTCGAAGCGCTAATTAATCCGTTCTAAGTCACATTGGGTGATTTGGGTCATTTTGAGTGGGTTTGGGTCACTTTGGGTGGATTTGTGTCATTTTCAGTGGGTTTGGATCAATTTGAGTGAGTTTTGTGTCAATTTGGGTGGGTTTGCGCCAATTAATCCGTGTGCGCTAATTAATCCGTTCAGAGTGCTAATTATGGGGTCCAAAGAGCTAATTAAGGGGTTCAAAGCACTAATTAATCCGTTCAAAGCGCTAATTAAGTGGTTCAAAGCACTAATTAACCCGTTCAAAGCGCTAATTAAAAGGTTCGAAGCGCTAATTAATCCGTTCTAAGTCACATTGGGTGATTTAGTTCATTTTGAGTGGGTTTGGGTCACGTTGGGTGGGTTTGGGTCATTTTGGGTGGTTTTGGGGGACTTTGGGTGGGTTTTGTGTCACTTTGTGTGGGTTTGGGTCAATTTGTGTGGGTTTCGGTCATTTTGTGTGGGTTTGGTTCGTTTTGGGTGGGTTTGGGACATTTTTGGTGGGTTTGGGTCATTTTGGGTGGGTTTGGTTCGTTTTGGGTGGGTTTCGATCAATTTGGGTGAGTTTTGTGTCAATTTGGGTGGGTTTGGGTCACTTTGTGTGGATTTGTGTCATTTTGAGTGGGTTTGGATCAATTTGGGTGAGTTTTGTGTCAATTTGGGTGGGTTTGCGCTAATTAATCCGTGTGCGCTAATTAATCCGTTCAAAGTGCTAATTATGGGGTCCAAAGCGCTAATTAATCCGTTCAAAGCGCTAATTAAGGGGTTCGAAGTGCTAATTAAGGGGTTCAAAGCGCTAATTAATTGGTTCAAAGCGCTTATTAAGGGGTTCAAAGCACTAATTAATCCGTTCAAAGCGCTAATTAAAAGGTTCAAAGCGCTAATTAATCAGTTCAAAGTCACTTAGGGTGATTTGGGTCATTTTGAGTGGGTTTGGGTCACTTTGGGTGGGTTTGGGTAAATTTGGGTGGGTTTGGGTCATTTTGGGTGGGTTTGCTTCGTTTTGTGTGGATTTGGGTCATTTTGAGTGGGTTTGAATCAATTTGGGTTAGTTTTGTGTCAATTTGTGTGGGTTTGCGCTAATTAATCCGTTCAAAGTGCTAATTACGGGGTCCAAAGCGCTAATTAAGTGGTTCAAAGCACTAATTAATCCGTTCAAAGCACAAATTAAAAGGTTCGAAGCGTTAATTAATCGGTTCAAAGTCACTTCGGGTGGATTTGGGTCATTTTGAGTGGGTTTGGTACGTTTTGGGTGAGTTTTGTGTCACTTTGTGTGGGTTTGGGTCAATTTGGGTGGGTTTGGGTTCAATGCGCTAATTAAGTGGTCAAAGCGCTAATTAATCCGTTCAAAGGGCTAATTAAGGAGTCCAAAGCGTTAATTAATCCGTTCAATGCGCTAATTAAGTGGTTCAAAGCGCAAATTAATCGGATCAAAGCGCTAATTAAGAGGTTCAAAGTGCTAATTAAGGGGTCCAAAGCGCTAATTATTCCGTTCAAAGCGCTAATTAAGTGGTTCAAAGTACTACTTAATCCGTTCAAAGCGCTAATTAAGGGGTTCAAAGCGTTAATTAAGGCGTCCAAAGCGTTAATTAATCTGTTGAAAGCGGTAATTAAGGGGTTCAACGTGCTAATTATGGGGTCAAAAGCGCTAATTAATCCGTTCAAAGCGCTAATTTAGGGGTCCAAAG
>NW_026974721.1:248945-329380 GCF_015220805.1 Pogoniulus pusillus | reverse complement strand
GATCCGAGCAACAGTTGATACAGCATTTAGAGACTGAGGCTTTATGCTCTTTTGGAACAGAACCAGGGATCCTCTCATACCATCTTGACATCCACAATTAGTGGCTAGATTGATTTGGAATGACAAAGTTTTAAAGGCAATTCCTCTGAGTGAGGAGGTCATGAAGTGCTAGAATGGGAATTTTCTTGAGTCTGGCTTTCTGTAGGACATTTTTAGGTCTTGGCTTGAGAAAGACTGATCAGGAACAGCAGCTTCTGAAAATGTAATGCAGTGGGAAATTATTTCAGATTATCTAAAATTCTTTGTGGAACTTGCTGTAATAACCGAAATTAGGCAAAGACAAGACTGTGGTGGGATTTCAGGTAACCAGAACAGACAGACATAGGTACATCTAGGAAGAGAGACTCATTTCCCTTGTTTTTTTTTCTAAGAGCAGCTCTTTACTGACATTAAAAGCTTACATCTGCATTTCATATTCCTAAGTCTGTACTTTTAACCATGTTAATGATGCTTTTATGTCAACAGACAAAAATTAAGTACCTCTCAGCAATCCAGTTCCAACTCTCTTCTAGTAGCTGTAAATTAAAACACTTCATGAGAGTTCATGTGAAAATAGTTTGCCCAACAGACACTTACACCACTGCTCTGTTGTGCAGGGGTTTGAGCCTGCGTTTGGGCTGAGATCTGAGGCCGATTTGAAAGTTATTGAATAATTTATTAATACATACAAAGAGAATTTCCCCCAAACTTACGCACAGCTAACCCACACAAATCCTTTGTACGCGGTTGGTGAAACTGTTGTACAGAATGACTATTTACAGCCGAACTGAGCAACTTGGTAGAGGCTTTAGAAATGCCCTGCTCAGAGCCTTGCAGCACAAACTGCCGCTGGTAAAGTTAGTAAAATTCTTTAGCAGCTCGAACCAAGAGAGTTCCAATAGTCACTAGTTGGAAGTCTCAGTATCTGTGGCCCCAAAATATACACAGCGAAAGCCATGTAGTTGATCCCCGTGGAGCTGACAGCGCAGTTCGAATTGGGGCAGGCTGTGGGACAAGGCTCCGGGGCACGGCCGGGCTGATGCGGCAGGCTGGAGCGGCGGCCGGCCGGGAGCGCCGCGGTCGATCCTCACTGGGTCGGTGCAGAGTGCCGGGGAGCAAAGGGTCACGGAAAGCAAGCGGAGGCAGTGGCCCCAGGCAGCAGGCAGGGAGAGGTGAGCGGAGGAGGTGCCAAGAGCCCCGTGTTCACCTGGATCGCCCTATTTATCAGCTGTGGGCCGAGGCTGATGGTCCTTTGGCCACAAGGACCACAATAGGCTCCTGGCAGTCAGCCCAAACACACCAAATTAGGAGGGGCCCACACGGCGAGTGGCCCCAGATACGGGGATACCGTGGGCGGGCCACACGCCAAGCGCCTGGGCTCAGGCAGCCCTGCTCTACAGCCCGGGCCCTGGGCCGGCCAGGCGTTGCGGCACCAGGCCTGCCCTGCCCCTTTGGCCATGTAATGCGTTTGCCTCTGGTTTGGGCGGGGAAACATGTCCAGGCATAGGCGAGCCTCTTTGGGCCTATGTGGCCCTCCACTACATGCTCGCAAGGAGCTGTAAAACTACTTGAAATGTTGAAGTCATGGAAAAAATCTCCAGCTTCAGCACAGCAACATTAAGTAGAGGAGGAGGAGCAAGAGCTTTAGCCAGCTCCGAAGGAAAAGCAGTTTTGGTGCCAGCAGCGAAGTGTTTCCTGTTTGGAGAGGAGCTTGAAAGATGAACTCTTTCACAATTCAGAGACAGAAGGTTTCAGGCACAGTTTCCCCCAAGGTCTAGATGGGATGAAAAGGTGATTTCCGAAAACATCCTCACCCCTTGCTGAGACTGTGTCTCGCTCAGTGTGGGTAAGGCAGGCAACGCAGCTGCTGCCGAGAAGCTGCAGTTTCTCGGCCGCCTGAGCCAGTCTCCGCTTTGTCTGCAGTCAAACCCCTGGAGCCAGAGAAATCTCATCTCCACTACTCATTTCAGGAACTCTCTGATGTGACTCACACTGCTCAGTTTCCTCCAGATAGGCAAAAATACACATTCTAGAGCCTGCCTTGAGGCCAGGAATCACTTGCACTGGCAAGGTGTGATTCGGTGCACCGAAACAAAACAGAACAAAACAAAGGAGCAGAGCAAACAACTTGCACCTTGAATTAAGATAAAAGCTGGGCTGGCCTTAACGCAGCAAATACTTGGTTGCCTACAGCTGCAGGTGGAACTGGTCCCACACAGAACTTGGTTGTTCCTAACTCTGCCACTGGAAATTCTGGCAGAGGAGCTCTTGCAGCCTCGCAACCCTTCATGTGCACGTATAAGAAAGAGGAACTGCATAACCCACGTACAGAGCCAGCACTGCTGATGTCATTGCCCAGGTGTGTTTCATAGTCACATACTCTCAGCAGATGACGTGGCACAGATGTGACACCCATGGGGATACTGTCTCTGAGGAAGAGAAGCGTTACTGCTTTTGGCAGATGAAAGTAGCAAGAGGAAGTTTCAAGACCAGAAGATGAAGCAGGTAATTGGTGCTACAGAAGTGGCCACCAGCAGAACTGGTATTTGCTATGCAATTTCTCTGCCCAGCCTCTGCCTAGCTCTGTGCCCGGAACACATTGTTTTGACTTATTAGGTAGCATGTGAAGTATCAGAAGCACTGGAGACCTCACAGTTTCCTTCAGCAGTATTGTGAGGGGGAGACTCCAAAAGAGGATGGAGAGGGCAGCAGCTTCATTTCCTTACTAATACATCTCACCTACATCTCACCATTAGTTAGAATCATAGAATCATTTCAGTTGGAAAAGGCCTTTACGGTTGAGTCTAACCATTATACACCATTTTTAAACACCTCCATGGTCAGGGATTCAACCACTTCCCCAGGGAGCCTACTCCAGTGTTTGGTAATCCTTTCAGGGTGTGATAAATATATAGAAACATATGTTTGATCCGATCAATTCGTGGCAAGAGGTCACAGACAAGGAGGAAGGGGGGGGGGTTTGAATGTAACTGCATTCCTGCTTGCACCACCATCTCAATAAGCTTAAAGATAAGAGTAATTAGATTGACAAAGGAGGGAGGCATGTGGAAGAGATAGTCTTTTGCATATTTAAATGGAAATGCATTCCTCCTGGTGCCACCTTTCCTGTATGAGCAAATAGAAGAACCAGGACTTTGAAGTTCATGAGGAAGACACTTAAGCAAGACCCTTTACTTCATCAAACATTACCAGAGGGACCACCGGATAAAAGGAGGCCTGTGTGGAAGAGACATCTCACATTCCTAAGAACTGATAAAGAAAACCCAACCTTTTCTTAGAACTTAGTAAATATGTAATAGAATAGGGTATAAAAAGAGAAAGCTGAAGGCAAAGGGTGTGCGTTGGGGTAGATCAGAGTCTCTCCTCGCACCCAGGCCTGTACATTGCTTGATTCCTGCAACTTTATTAAAGCCTTAACTTGCATGAACACCAGTTTGTGCCTGTTAATTATGACAAATTGGGGGCTCGTCCGGGATATCACCAGACTCTGGGGGTTCACCTAGGGAGGGGCGCCCCACCTTTTTTGGTGGCTCCCTGGGGAGACCCATACGGGGCTGGTGATATCCTGAACTCTGCCGAAATCAACCAATACATTTTTTTGAGCTCCCTGATGAGGCTGCAGCCGCTTTTATAGACCCTTAATTCTGTGCGCACAGACCCGAGCGAAGACGACAGAGTCGTGAGTATTGCGGAAACCGTTCGGTTGGGTGGGATTCGACTGCCTGGTGTGAAAGAGTGTGTTTGAGACGGAGTCTGACTCCGAAGCGAGTGCGGAGGTCCGATAAGCCGCGGTTCCAAACTCCCGCGAGGGATTTGGCCGGTAAAGGATTCAAAGCGATTCCTATAGCATTCGTGGGTGGGTTAAAGGAGGGTCGTTTAGCCCCCTGCAAGACACTCTTTAGGCAGTCATGAAAGATGGGTCAAGTTGAGGACCCAAGACCCTAACAGAGGGAGCAAAACAAAATTACCAGATTAATGATTAAATATTGGAATGATAGGGGCCCCAGAAAAGCAAAACCAAAACTGAAATTAGTCTATTACTGTATGAGAATATGGCCAAAGGAGCCAGTACGGCCACATGTTCAGTGGTCTATGTTTGAGTGTTTAGAGGACTGGGTTTGTCAAGCCCTGGTAGATTGTGTGAGAAACAGGAAAACGTTTAGCCCGGAGGAGGGTAAATATGCTGAGCTCTGGGAACTATAAGCAGAAAGAAAAGTTACAGAGCTGTATGCTCGGAAGACGAGGGAGGAACGGGAGCCCTTAGGCTGGAACTCACTGCCCGTTCCAGCCTCTCCCTTGCTGCTGCCGCCGCTCCAGCCCCACCCCGGCCCCGCCGCTGCCGCTTGTCTCTCTCTCTCGTCGAGTTCCTTTTTTTCCCGGCGGCTCCAGTGCCAGTGCCGTCTGATGTTACAAGGGAGAATGTTGGGGCTGGCCTGTACCCACTAAGGGTTCAGGGGGCGGAACGTTATTGGATGATCCCTGAGGGGTGGCTGAGAGACTAGGTGGAAAGGCTGAAAAAGAGTTTAATAGATCTCAATCCAGTGGCAAAACGGCCGGAGAGGGATCAGAGGAATTCCTTAGAGAAGCCCAGAAGTTATCTGTCCACAGGGGCGCAGAAAAATAGAGAGCAAGAGCTAAAGATCCTTGTAACAGCAGTGAGGGAGGGTTGGACAGTACAAACTACAACTAAAGAATTAAAAAGGATGGGGCCCAAGGGACCTCTGGAAAATCAGAATTCAAGAGAAAGAACCTCCTGTGTGTCATTGTTGCAATAAGAAGGGACATATCCAGCAATATCGCTGCAAAAGGACACAGGATGAGAAATTATTCAAGGAAGACTAGGGGAGTCAGGGGCTGTATCTTTTGGAGACCTCACCATCTACTGAGCCCTTGATAAAATTATTAATAGGTTCCATAAGGAGGAAGAGGAGTTTTTTTGTGGACACAGGAGCTAAAGGAGAACCATTTAAAGTACCTTTTTTAAAGGAAGTAGAAATGGAAGCAGAAGATAAAATTTGTCTAAATGATTTGTTATTATTACTGGAGGCAGAGCATAACCTACAAAGGAACTATCTCCCTCCAGAATTTCAGTGGGACAGGGATTAACCTTCTGGGTTTGTTCACTAAAGAAGGGATCAAAGGATCCCTTTACATTTTAATGAGAAGATCCATAGATAGGGAGAAGAAAACAGTTAAGGTGGACGGCATTACCCCAGGGATTTACAGAATTCCCCAACTTATTTGGTCAAACATTGGAGAAGGTATTAGAACAGCTGGTGTTTCCAGAAGAGATAAAATTGTTACAGTATAGCAGGAAAAACTGAAGAAGCACTCCGGGAAGCCACCGTACAGACTCTATTTTTTTATTTTTATTTTTTTGAGCAAAAGGACATAAGGTGTCCAAAACAGAAGTTACAATTCGTGGAATAAGAAGTAAAGTATTTAGTGCATTGGTTGAGCAAAGGGGAAAGAAACAAGACCCTGAAAGAACATCTGGGATCTTGGGGTTTAAGACTCCAGAAAATAAGAAGGAGTCAGGCAGTTATTGGGACTCCTTGGATATTGTAGACAATGGGTAGAAGGATATTGCAAAAGGGTAAAATACTTATTAGTTATAGTAGGTCACCTAACCTAATGGGTGGAAGCTTACCCAGTGAGCAGAGCAACTGCACATATGGTGGTAAAGGTATTATTGGAAAATACAATACCAAGATATGGGGAAGTGGAACATATTGATTCAGATCAAGGGACACATTTTACCTCAAAATTAATTAGAAAAAACAAAACTGAGAAATTTCTTTGTTGTAAAATGTGTCCTCATGGGGAAAAGTATTACTGTCCTCTTCAAGAAGCTAGATCTTGGTGGGATCTCCCTGGAGGAATTTATTGTGTGTTTCCTAGAGAACAGTGTTTGTGGGGGAGCTTTCCTTGAGCGGTTTTTGTAGGGAAGATTTTGAGGTATAAGGTCTTTTGTGTTGTTGTGACCTCCCCGTGAAGCTTTTACGTTAAAGGCAATGGCCACGGTGGAGAGGTTTTTGTGTCTGTTGGAGGCTCATGGAGCTCGCCCGTCTGTGGAAGGGCTGGGCTGGGCCCGTGAGAACTGAGTAACTGTGAGAGTGTGGCGGATCGGATTGTGGCCCTGCAGAAGGAGGCACGGCCAAGTCGGGAAAGGGCAAAGCCTTCATCTGTGCAGTTTTGGGTGCGTGTTTCGCCGCTTCGAGAGATGAAAAGCAAAGCCAAAACGAACGAGAGAATAAAATAATTTCCTCCTTGCAGGATCTGGTAGATTCCCTGCAAGGGCATATTGTAACTTTAAAGGACGAAGTGGCAGATCTTAAGGACAGATTAAAAACAGAGCAGAAGTGGCAAAATTGTTTTTTTTGAAGAAGGAAGAACGGCAGGCAGAGCCTGCCTCCACATACCCTCAGGCAGAGCTGGCAGCAGCAGAGGAAGCTGCGGCTCACATGCGTCCTCTCATTAAAACCGAGATGCCGTATGAGGATGAGGATGGCACCCCTGCCATCACAACGAGAGAGATACCCTTTTCTTCCACTGAGCTGGCCAAACAGCGTAAAGAGTTTACACGTTCTGCTGGGGAGTCTGAGGTGGAATATGTATGGCGTGTTTCTAAAACTGGAGGTGATCAAATTAGGTTGACAGAGGCTGAAGCTACAGGCTATTGGGGTGCTAATGTGTTCCTAACTACGGGAAATAGGAGTGGTCCCTGGAGCCTTACTCAGCGAGCAACTTTCTGGGCTGGGGGGCTTTGATTCAAAAGAGAGAGGAGAGCCTCTAGTTCTGAGGGGAGGCATGCATCAGATAATGGAAAATGTGCAGAAGCAGCTTGTTTGCAAATGGTCTGTGATCGAGAACTGAAACATTATTTTGAATCACCCCTTTCTCTCGTGGTGGACCCAAAGCGAATGACTCCTTTGGTCGGGGGCTTCCTGACTCCCTTAAGATGAAAGGCATTCAGCTCCAAAAGGAGATAGATGACACCCCACTTACCTCCCGAATACAAGCTGCTCTGAGGGAGAACTTAACACCCGGGAGGAGGCAGCCTGATTGCAAGCAAGGGACGTGGGAGGAGGTGGCCAGAGAGCTATTAGGTTATGCCAGGCAGTATGGGGTGCCTGAGGAAGTTCATAAGCCTGAGCCTAGAGGCTTGAGGCAGGTGAAAATTAATCGCCCACCTCCGAGTCCAGACCCCCGGAGCCAGATGCTTCGAATCCCCAGGCGACACTGGGGGAAGGGAGCATCTGAATATTAGACAGTATTGGTGGTGGGTAGGCCGAAAGAAAGGTATCCCAAAAGAAGTGATTGTCGGGTTGTTCACATGGCAGTTAGAAATGGTTGTGAAGCACTGGCCTGAGCCCACCCTCGATAAGAGGACAGGTGTGCCTCATAGGAACTGAGGCTTCACCCCTCTGTGGTGAGTGGGGGGGGTGAAGCATAGAGATCTGTGAGCTCACCAGTCAATTCTGAAATTGTACCGGGTTTGGGAGGTGGATTCGGGTTTGTGCTTAGCTTGGCTTAAGCTGAAACGATCAAAGGCACTTACAGGCCCATTCAAAGTAATTAAGCAACTCTGTTAAGAGCTTCACCTAGGGAAACTCAGGGAGTCTCTCGTTGGATGGGGGGTGTCCTGCACGGATACTTTACTGATAAAGACTTGGAAAGAACAAACTTGGTTAACTCTGTGGGAAGGCTCTTTTCTTGTGCTGCTCACCACAGGAACGGCGCTCAGAACAGCAGAGAAAAGACGACACAGCCTCACGAGTAAAAGCACCTGTGCAGGAGGGACAAGTGACTTCGGACCCAGGAGAAACCAAGTGACACTAAGGCTAAGCACTGCTGGAATTTCTAAATACTTATCACTCCTGGGGGGGGGGGCACTAGTTGAGACTTCATAACCAATACTCAAACTGACCGAAGGTGTTGAAATTGTTACAAACAGGAGGGATTGTGTAGTGGGGAAGAGGTTTTTTGTTGTTGTTGTTGTTGTTTTGCCTGTTAGTTAGTTGTTTGTTTTGTTTGTGTGTTTTAATTTAACTTGTGACACATATTTCAAGGAAAGCAAAAAGGGCAGTGAGAGGCACCCAAGGAAACAAAAAGAGGGCAAGACCGGAGTGGGAACCAGTACTGCGGCTGAAGAAGGTCTGCCGAGGGCTGCAACCCCTCTGGGCTGTGACCGCCGAGTGACATGGCCCTGACCGGACCTCTGCTGTGCATATTTGGGTTAAGCCTCCTGTCCTGGAACAAGCCCAGAATTGCAGTGACTGCATTGCTGCGACTTGGAGGGCCAAAACTGTGTCTCAAACACTGGTGTACCATACAATATATGAGTGCAAAGGGTGAAAGTTAGATCCCTGTTATAAAAACGAGGGGTAATGAGACATTAAAAATCACTTGTTATGATCCAAAGGAAGGAGCTCCTATCCTTGGTGGGTAGAAGTAAGTGCAAATGATGAGAAAGGAAAGTTGTTAGGAAGAAGCCAAATGGCTACTGACCACAGCCAACCCCTTTGGGTCACTTTTGCTGCTTGCCAGGCTATTGACAACAACGGTGCTTCAAATTGTGGGAATATGGGGTGGAGATGTTATTATAGTGTGCAAGAAAAATACATTTGCCCAGAGGATCCTGGCCAGTGCTGCCAGTATCGTAGAGAAAATCACAACATTTGGTATTTCATTCATTTTATCGTGAAATAGAATCAGGAGTTAAGCATGAAATTCCAACAGTTGCTAAAAATATTTGTGTAAATTTGTCTGAGAATATTGCAAAATCATTTGAATGTAACCAATTGTTATGTCTGTGGAGGTACCAATCAAGGAGATCGATGGCCCTGGAAATCAATGGAAGCAAACATCCTGGAAAGTGGAGAGAGGTAACAGAAAGCACCAGGGGGTCCTACAAACCAATATAATTGGAAGAAGGTGCTGGCAGAGACTGGGTAATGGTCAATTTATAGGGAATTTGGAATGTGAAGGGGGTTACATGGTAAAATGGTAGCAAAATCATAAATGGGTGGCCAGCCCTGGGTGGATATTATTGGATTGGGAACAATGAGACCCACCTTCTTCCTGTTGCCTGTCTCCAAGGGAGTAAGATTAGGCAAACAGCTGTACACTGAGACTGACGAGCCAAGAAGGGCCAGGAGGGATCTCCAAATAGGAAATTGGAAAGACAACGAGTGGCCTCCTGAAAGGATCATTGCCTATTATGACCCTGCAACGTGGGCAGAAGATGGATCTTGGGGATATGGAACCCCAATGTATATGCTTAATAGAATAATTAGACTAAATTGGCTTTAGTGGGAGGGGGAGTGCTGATTGTGATATTAATTGTACCTTGTCTCATTCCATGGTTTGTAAGACTGATCACGATGGTTGTGCAAGGAATGCAAGTGATTCTTGTACCCCATAACCCAGAAGAGAGAACCAAACCCCAACCTATAATGATTGTTCAGGCGATAAAAGAAAGGAGGAAAGATGGAGAGTTAAACTCTCTAGAGCAAGTAATTGCCTGATTTGAAGCTAAAACACGAATCAATCTGATCAAAAAGCAAATGGGGGATTGTGATAAATATATAGAATCATATGTTTGATCCGATCAATTCGTGGCAAGAGGTCACAGACAAGGAGGAAGGGGGGGGGGTTTGAATGTAACTGCATTCCTGCTTGCACCACCATCTCAATAAGCTTAAAGATAAGAGTAATTAGATTGACAAAGGAGGGAGGCATGTGGAAGAGATAGTCTTTTGCATATTTAAATGGAAATGCATTCCTCCTGGTGCCACCTTTCCTGTATGAGCAAATAGAAGAACCAGGACTTTGAAGTTCATGAGGAAGACACTTAAGCAAGACCCTTTACTTCATCAAACATTACCAGAGGGACCACCGGATAAAAGGAGGCCTGTGTGGAAGAGACATCTCACATTCCTAAGAACTGATAAAGAAAACCCAACCTTTTCTTAGAACTTAGTAAATATGTAATAGAATAGGGTATAAAAAGAGAAAGCTGAAGGCAAAGGGTGTGCGTTGGGGTAGATCAGAGTCTCTCCTCGCACCCAGGCCTGTACATTGCTTGATTCCTGCAACTTTATTAAAGCCTTAACTTGCATGAACACCAGTTTGTGCCTGTTAATTATGACAAGGAGACAAATGTCTTCTAACGTCTAAGGTAAACCTACCCTGCTACAGCTTGAGGTCATTTCACAGGATCACAGAATCCTCTCATCCTATCACCTGTTAGTAGGGAGAAGAGGATCACATCAACCTGGCTAGAACCTCCTTTCAGGTAGCTCCAACACAAGTTTGCCACACCCCTACCATCTACAGACTGCTCCAAGAAAGAAGTTTATTTCCATCAGGCAGACAGGTAATTGCTTTTTAGGACAGCAGTGCTTAACAGCAGGTCAGTAGTGGATGCTCACAGAGGCTGTTGGAAGAAGAAAGGAAGTCATTGAAAGAAATGGTGTTAAATGGCTCAGTTTCATATTCTCTTGGTCAAAATCCAGGACCACAAGGCTTTCAAAATTTCCAGTTAGCTGGTGCCAGAAGTATGAAGACTTCCCTGATTCCCTGGGTCTGAAAACAATACTTCAACTTTCCTGTGAAGATTTTGCTCTCCTGCTACTTCCCTATTTCTTCACTCGTCAGGAAGAGTGATTCTTTGTCACCTGCCCAGGAATGGCTGCACTTCTGTGAGCCTCAAAAGCAATCTACAAAGGCATTTCCTCCAAGTGCAGAGCACATACCCCGTGCCACACATCCCACGGATGACCCTTAGCCCAAAAGGTTGCCAAGCACTGGCACAGGCTGTCTAGGGATGTGGTCAAGTCACCATCCAGGGGACAGTACTTAGGTGCTGAGGGACACGGTTTAGTGGTGGACTCGGCGGTGTTAGGTTTACAGTTGGACTCTGTAATCTTAAGCGTCTTTTCCAACCTACAAGACTGATTCTATATTTATCCTTCCTGAGACATACTGTTTGGGCTTTACTGAATGGGCATTTACCCATCTCTTGTAGTCACACACGACTGCATCTAACTATTCAGACCACAGAAGCAGTAATCAGCTAATATTACTTTCATAATAGGTATTGGATCAGCAGAAAGTGAAGGGATTGTCTTTCATCATCCATAAAATAATACTGGACCCAGCCACAGCATTTTTATTTGAACCAGTTAAGTGCTCAAATTATTTGTACTTCCTCTAAGCAACAAAATCCCTGTGATGTTAGACTGGGTAAAGTAGAAAGGAGAAGCTACCCTCATGTCAAAACAGAATAAAAGATCCAGGTTTATGTCTACCTGAAGATAAGTAAATTAGGAGTGCAGTTGCTCTATACCCTCTAGAGCCAGAGGGACAAAGGCTTATCTAAAGATTAAGATGACAGAGATCTATCCCCTCTCTATTAATAGGAAAGAGGGCAGATGTATTTGCTTAGATCCTTAAAGGAAGGGGAGAAGTAAAGCAGAACAGAATTTCAGCATGGCAGTGTTTCACCTCTTGTTCAGGCTGTGTCATTAGCTGCTGAAACTACAGACCAGAGGTTAAGCCATCAGCTCTGTGTATCTGCTTCTGTCCTCTAAGGCAGGGTTCCATTTTCTTCCTCTGAAAGAAACAATGCACATGCCCTTTTAAAGGCACTTTCCTCACTGACTAGGGGATGTAATTCAGTAACATGGGGTAACAAGAATACATTCAGGTATACACCAAACGCTGCTCTCTGGCCCTGGCACTCACTGACTGCATTTGGGAAAGGAGCTTTTCATTCTGTGCTCCACATGATATGTCCTTTGTCTCAGAGCAGAACTGTTGCTCTAGCTCCACCAGTCCACAGACATGAATATTAGATCACCAGAAAAAATAAAAGTAATCCTTCATTCTATATCCAGAACCCTTCAAGTAAGCCTTAGTACAGTTACATTCCTCATTCATCTTTTCTTCTTCATTCTGACTTTCTCCTGGGGAACTGCTGCAGCCCAAACACTGTAACTAAGGAAGGAAACAGTTTCTCTGCTAGGTACCTCCAGCCCTGAAACCATCATTCCAAATACCCCTCTATCTGCTGCATAAATGCAACTGCATGAGCTTATCTTGAAGAAAAGCAGCTGCAGCTGAAGGCTCTTAGATTCAGTATGTCAAATACTCCACATAAATGAACTCTAAGCAATTAACTCATTCACACTGTTTGTCTCTACAGACCACAAAATAACAGCTGGGGCTCTGGAACCATCACCTGCATACCGCACTTGTGTCATGTCCCCAACATATGCTGTAAGGCATGGACACCAAGGGCAGAGAAGGACAACCAAAGGAGAATAGAGCCCTGAAAACCATCCCAACAGCCAGGCTTCATTAACCAAGGGCATTCTAGAGGGGGACCATGTTTTCAGTACTTTAAAGATTAGCAATCCTGTGGCAGACAGGTGACAGCTATGGTCATTCAGAAGAGCTAGGAGAATGACACCTCCTGGGTGGAAACTCCAGACAAAGAACAGAAATATCCCAAGAGATTCCCACTAAAGAAATGTATTCCAATGTGCCTATTAGAAATTTGGGGTTAAGTCTGGGGAAAAAGAAGTCATTACAAAGGCTCAGAATGGGTCTCTGTGCATCAGGAAATCACAGTATCACAGTATCAACAAGGTTGGAAGAGACCTCACAGATCATCAAGTCCAACCCTTTACCACAGAGCTCAAGGCCAGACCATGGCACCAAGTGCCACGTCCAATCCTGCCTTGAACAGCTTCAGGGACGGCAACTCCACCACCTCCCCGGGCAGCCCATTCCAGTGTCCAATGACTCTCTCAGTGAAGAACTTTCTCCTCACCTCCAGCCTAAATTTCCCCTGGTGCAGCTTGAGGCTGTGTCCTGGCCACCTGAGAGAAGAGAGCAACCTCCTCCTGGCCACAACCACCCCTCAGGTAGTTGTAGACAGCAATAAGGTCACCCCTGAGCCTCTTCTTCTCCAGGCTAAACAATCCCAGCTCCCTCAGCCTCTCCTCGTAGGGCTGTGCTCAAGGCCTCTCCCCAGCCTCGTTGCCCTTCTCTGGACACACTCAAGCATCTCAATGTCCTTCCTAAACTGGGGGGCCCAGAACTGAACACAGCACTCAAGGTGTGGTCTAACCAGTGCAGAGTACAGGGGCAGAATGACCTCCCTGCTCCTGCTGGCCACACCATTCCTGATGCAGGCCAGGATGCCACTGGCTCTCTTGGCCACCTGGGCACACTGCTGGCTCATGTTCAGGTGGGTATCAATCAGCACCCCCAGATCCCTCTCTGTCTGGCTGCTCTCCAGCCACTCCAACCCCAGCCTGTATCTCTGCATGGGGTTGTTGTGGCCAAAGTGCAGCACCCTGCACTTGGAGCTATTGAACCCCATCCCCTTGGACTCTGCCCATCTGTCCAGGCGGTCAAGGTTCAGTAATCTTAGCATTAGAAATTTACAGACTAAAGCTCAAAGATCACCTCGTCCACTCTTCGTGTTTGAGAGGGAGCCTAGAAGGGATTGCGTAGCATTCTGACCAGCCACATCTTGAAAGCCTCCAATGATGTGCCCTGCTTTGTACATGCAGAGCAGCTTTTTCAGTGCAAGTTAAATGGAAGTCTTGAGTAAGAGGCTCAACCCTTCTGCTTTTATGGTCAAAGGTTTTAGGATCCAATTAGCAGATGGGAGCCCTGCAATAGCCATCTCAGGTATACTCACAGCAAGAAGAGAAAGGAGACAGGTCATAATAAGAAAGGGGTAACTGGGCAGAACTGATCTAGTTGGAGGTGTCCCTGGTCACTGCAGGGAAGCTGGACAAAAGATGACCTCTGAAAGTCTCTTCCAACTCGATGCAATCTGCAAATGCGTGAACTGCTCTGGAAATCCTTCATAAGACTCAACCCCTGCCTTGCTCTGCCAGCGCCTATGCCTCAGGATACTTGGCATAACTACAGCGTTGTATCTGTTTCATTGTAGATATCCTGTGCATGCTCCAGCTGGACAGGAAGCACACCAGAAGAAAATGCAGCTGCCTTTATATGACCTGTCTGTGGTTTTTGCTCAACACATTTAAGATACTGATTACATTTACTTTTTTTTAGCATGCCTGTAGCATATTTTTCTGCTGTGAGGTTTGACACTGGCGTATAACTGGATTCCTTAAACTTCTGTAACAAACGAGATACTTAAAGCCACAGTTTCCCTTTTTTTTTCAAAAGAAAAACCTAATCTGATTTGTACTTGGAGCTACTGAGCAGAATAAGGCAGAGGATAGAAAATCTTAAGATAGGGTGGCTGTACTTTGATATGTCAAGCTACTGCTTACATCTGGTAAACACTCCAGAGATAATGTTTAAGGGCACTGCAAAGTGGAAATTTCCTCCAAGATTATTTGAAAACCAGCTGCCCACCTCAGCAGCCAAATCAACCCTATCCAAAAACAACCCTGCGAAAGAGACTGAAAAAGAATGCTCAGTATCCATCCACACTTCTTGAACACAGCATATTTCTTGAGAGCTGGGGGCTCATGATAGGAAAGAAAGCAATTTCTAGAAAGTTATCATAAAAAGATACAAGCACCACAGCTTTACCAGCACCACAAAGCCCAGGAGAAACATAGTGACATGTGACAACAGGAATGCAGTTGTCCCCTATAAGCCACTTCCATCTGCCAGATACCTTACTCATTCCCTCGGCATAACCACCCTCCCCTCCACCCATATTCATCAGACCTGCAGGAATGCAGTAACACTAAGATCTCCATCAGGATCTCAGGAAGCTCCTACGCTTCAGTGTGATGTAGGAAAGTACTTCTGGATGAAGGGGGTGCTTGGGGAGAAAAGCATTAAGAACATTACAAAATTCTCTTGCTTATTGCTAAGTCACACCTTACACATTCAAACTCATGTCAGGTCAGTCCAGATGCCTGCTCTCCTTGTTGAGAACAAACTCCTTCAAAGCCAGCTTCTGAGGTATGCCCTAAGCATACCATCCTCGCCCTTGCTTATCAGCGTTACTATTGTTTGCTGCCGGTTCCCTCCGCTTCCACACCCAAGGAAACAAAGCCTCCTTTTCCAGCTAAATGGGGGAGGATCACTCAAGTGAGCAGGCTCCATAAAACCTTACCAACTCCAGAACTTCAAGGAGAGATAAGCACGGCTGAATCAGTGCACAAAACAATCAAAGTTTAAGCTGTAAGTACAAAAATTATCAAAACAAAGCCAGACCCTCTGGACTGCTTGAAAGGAACTTAAAGAACAAACACTGCAACAACACTACAGGTGTTAACTACTGGACGTGTTTGAGCAACCACATCCAACTCCGCAGGGGTCTCTGTGATCCTAAAGGGCACTTCACCCAGACCGAGATTTTATCACCTTCCGGGCCTGCCTTGGCAGATCCAGAACACCTCAGATGGTAGCTTGCTTTCTATTTAAAGCCCTTCTCACCTTTTCAGTTTCTTCATTCACTTTATTTGGCCTCTTCTTTGCTGCATAGTGACAGTGCTGTTCTGCACCCAGGAATATAATCGACAGCAGCACCTAAAACAGCAAAGCATGAGGAAAGTTTGTTAAGGCTTGGGACTGCTAACAAAGATTTTTAGGAAGCAACTTTAATTACAAAGTAAAAAACCACAAAGCGAATTTCCAGTTACTTAGTTAAGTGCCTCTAAACGCTTTATTTAGATGCTAATGTGCTGCTTCTCTCATTTATAAACACTTCTTCATCTCTACAGCATGCTGTCTGTGCATTCGGGCACTGCTGCTGCATTGTAAAACTACTACAGATGCAAAAACTCTGTCAGCAATTACTTGCTACTTAGGAGCGCTCAGTTAAAAGTGACCTACAAGAATCATAGAATGGTCCAGGCCAGAAGGGACGCCTAGAGGTCATCTAGTCCAGCCCCCCTGCAGTCAGCAGGGACATCCCCACTAGACCAGGTCACCCAGGGCCCCATCAAGCCTCATCTTTAATGTCTCCAGGGAAGGGGCCTCAACCACCTCCCTGGGCAACCTGCTCCAGTGCTCCACACCCTCATAGTAAAGCACTTGTTCCTAATATCCAATCTTAATCTGCTCTTCTCAAGCTTGGACCCATTGACCCTCGTCCTGTCACTGCAGGCCTTTGCAGGTCCATGTCCTTCCAAAGAGAGAGATCTCTGTTTCCCTTGACCAAGAGAGTGATTCACCTGGGTCAGGAAAGCTCTGGCTTTTTTGAAACGATGTTGCCAATGGAATTGGATTGGATGCTGGGAGCACCTGAGGTTTTTTTTATTGTGTTTATTAAGCCTTCCAGTACTTACAGATCAGGAAGCCTTTCTTTTTAATCACAGATGCTTTAGCAGGGCCTGTTTTGACAGGACAAGGTGTGATGGGTTTAAACTAAAAGAGGGAGATTCAGAGTAGAGAGCTAATCCTAATGTCTATTCTTTTAAACAACCCCAATGCATCTTACTTGACCTAAAACCAAAGTCTCTTCTTTGAATTAATCCTAACATCTCTTAGTTGAATTAACCCTAATAGCTTCCAAAAGCAGATGGTTCAGTAAGGGCTGCTTGCAATGGATTCTCACTTATGGGCTTTAAACACATGTCATGTAACTGTCCTTCCCAACAGAGTCTGTGTTGAGGGAAAAGAGCCTCAATAAATCTGTTCTTTAAAATTTTTCATAGAACAGATTATTAAATTGTTTTTTCCAGCTGGATTCTGGGAGGGGGTTAAACACAACAGCACTAGAGACAAAAAAGGAGAGAGGCAAAAGCCCATTTAGAACTTAGGCTGCCACTGCTGTCAAGGAGAATAAAAAATGTTTCTGTATTAATGGCAAAAGAAGGGGCAAGAACAACCTCCACTCCTTATAAGATGCAGAGAGGAATATAGTAACAAAAGATGAGGAAAAGGCAGAGGTACTTAGCATTTTCTTTGCCTCAATCTTCAACAGTGGGACAGGTTGTCTCCAGGACAACTGGCCTCCTAAGCTGGTAGATGGAACCAGGGACCAGTATAGTCCCCCTGTAATGCACGAGGAAAGCAGTAAGGGACCTGTTGAGCCACCTGGATCCTCACAAGTCGATGGAACCAGATGGGATCTATCCTTGGTTGCTGAGAGAGCTGGCAGATGAGCTGGCCAAGCCACTCTCCATCATTTATCAACAGTCCTGGCTCACTGGAGAGGTCTCTGAAGACTGGAAGCTGCCAATGTGATGCCCATCCACAAGAAGGGCCAGAGGGAGGAACCAGGAAATTACAGAACTGTCAGCCTGACCTCAGCGCCATGGAACAGGTCATCTTGAGTGCTACCACAAAGCACCTACAGGATAGCCAAGGGATCAGGCCCAGCCAGCATGGGTTTAGGAAGGGCAGGTCCTGTCTCACCAACCTGATCTCCTTTTATGATCAGGTTACCTGCCTGGTGAATGTGGGGCAGGCTGTGGATGTAGTCTACTTGGACTTGAGCAAAGCCTTTGACACTGTCTGCCACAAGAAGCTCCTGGCACAGCTGGCAGTTCATGGTTTGGACAGATTCACTCTGTGCTGGGTCAGGAACTGGCTGGAGGGCCAGGCCCAGAGAGTGGTGGTGAATGGTGCCACATCCAGTTGGCAGCTGTCACTAGTGGTGTTCCCCAAGGATCAGTGCTGGGCCCAGTCCTGTTCAATATCTTTATTGATGATCTGGACCAGGAAATTAAGTCCAGCATCAGTAAGTTTGCAGATGACACCAAGCTAGGAGCAGGTGTGGAGCTGTTGGAGGGTAGGAGTGCCCTGCAGAGGGACGTGGCCAGGCTGGATGGGTGGGCAGAGGTCAAAGGGATGAGACTGAACAAGGCTAAGAGGAAGGGTCTACACTTTGGCCACAACAACCCCAAGCAGCACTACAGGCTGGGGATGGAGTGGCTGAGAGAAGCCAGGCAGAGAGGGACCTGGGGGTACTGGCAGATAGTAGCTGAAGATGAGCCAGCAGTGTGCCCAGGTGGCCAAGAGAGCCAATGGCATCCTGGCCTGGATCAGCAATAGTGTGGCTAGTAGGGTAAGGGAGGTTATTCTGTCCCTGTACTGGTCAGGCCACACCTTGAGTGCTGTGTCCAGTTCTGGGCTCCTCAATTCAAGTGAGATGTTGAGGTACTGGAACATGTCCAGAGAAGGATGACAAGGCTGGGGAGGGGCCTGGAGCACAGCCCTGTGAGGAGAGGCTGAGGGAGCTGGGGGTGTGCAGCCTGCAGAAGAGGAGGCTCAGGGCAGACCTCATTGCTGTCTACAACTACCTGAAGGGAGGCTGTAGACAGGTGGGGTTGGGCTCTTCTCTCAGGCACCCAGTGACAGAACAAGGGGACACAGTCTCAAGTTGTGCCGGGGAGGTCTAGGCTGGATGTTAGGAGGAAGTTGTTGCCAGAGAGAGTGATTGGCATTGGAATGGGCTGCCCAGGGAGGCAATGGAGTCACCATGCCTGGAGGTGTTCAATAAAAGCCTGGATGGGACACTTAGTGCCATGGTCTAGTTGACTGGACAGGGCTGGGTGCTAGGTTGGACTGGATGAGCTTGGAGGTCTCTTCCAACCTGGCTGATTTGACGATTGGTGATACTGATAGCTACAGCAGTGCTGAGATAAAACAGTCCTTTGTTTCTAGAGCCAGGGCTACCCCATGGAGAAATGAAGTTTTTTCTGGCAGGTGCTGCACAGGGTTCCTCAGGTACTCAGCATGCCCAGCTCGAGGGCATGGCCAGTGTCACCTTGTGGGTGAGATCCCTGTGGCTGCCTGAGAGTGCTAGGGCTCTTACTGGACCTGCTGGACAGAATTCACGCTTGTCCTCCTTTTCTTCTAGCACCCCAAGAAGGATGATCTTGGAGTTCTCTTCCAACCTGGTTGATTCTATGATTCTTCATTCCAGCTAAAATGTGTACCATGTCAGGAACCGATTTAGGTAAAGAGGAAGAGAAATGCATAAAACCTCTCTGGTGTGTTGAGCTGACAGCTAAAACCTGTCTCTCTCTGCTTTTAAAACACCCACTTTTAAAACACAAGGTGATTGAGTTGCCTTTCAGAAATGAAGATGTGATTTTAAAGTTCTGCTCTCCAGGCCACTGCACGTTACAAAGAGGACCATCAGTCATTTCAGAACACATGCAGAAGGCACTGGTTTCTGTCCAGGGCTTAGCAAAAGAAAAGGCAAATCCCCTTGCAGTGGCACTGCCTTTGCCTTGTCCTTGAGCAAAACACATGAGGGAATCCTCCCTTGAACAATTACATCACCTGTGATCGTGATGATTACATAAGAACCCAGAATTGTCTCAGCAAAGATAAGATCATTCTGAACAACCCACCTGAAATGTCATCTCTGTCCACCTACTGCCCACGGGGTGTGGTGGACACTGGACAGCAAAGAGGGGCAGAGGCTACTTGGTGCTAATCTCTGCAGGCACACAGAAAGACCCTCTGGAAGTCTCCCCTGGAATGTGGCCAAGGTGTGAGCCAGACGAAGCTGCAATGAATAAACCAAGAGCAGTATAAAACGCCTGAGTTATGCCTGTGTAAGGAGAGAGAAAATATCACTAGAAACACTACGAGCTGCAGCGATGCCACCCAGGACATCACAAGCTGAAGCAATGCCAGCCAGAGCAACAGCAGAACACTCTTCATCAGGAACATCTCTCCCCTCGTCCCCACCAAAGAAAGAACCCCGGGGTAGTAATGATCTCACTCTATCTCTCCTGCTCTGTATCTTTCTCCATTCTCTCCCTCCCTCTCTCTCCCTTTTGTCTTTCTTTGTTTTGCCTGCAAGACATAATTAACCTAACTTTGGTATATGACCTCGCCAGAGTCTTAATTTAACCCACCGAAATGTTCAAAAGAACTGTATCCCCTTCCCAACTTATGGGTTGAGACACTGGGACATCCAGCCAAGAGCTAACGCAGTCCATTCTTCTTTGCAGAAAGAACAAAGCCAAAACAGGGTTAAGTTGTCTGGTGTGCAAGAAGGGCAAAAAGAAGTCTGGAGGTAGGGGCCTCGCTGTAGGTAGAAACGTCCCAGGAAGCAGAGACGTCCCAGGAAGCGAAGGCGGCCCAGGAGGCAGGGATGTCCCAGGACACAGGGGCAAACCAGGAGGCAAGGGCGTCCCTGGAGGCATGCATCTCAGGAGGCAGGGACGTTGCTGGAGGCAGTGGCATCGCTGAAGGCAGGGGTGTCGCTGGTGGCAGGGGCGTTGCTGGAGGCAGAAGAATCGTTAGAGACAGAAGAATCGCTAGACGCAGGGGCGTCGCTGGAGGCAAAGGAATCGCTGGAGGCAGGAACATCGCTGGAGGCAGGGACGTCCCTGGAGACAGCCGTCTCAAGAGGCAGGGGCGTACCTGGAGACAGGGGCGTCGCTGGAGGCAGAAGAATCGCTGGAGGCAGAGATGTCGCTGGAGGCAGGGACGTCTCTGGAGGCAGGGACGTCGCTGGAGGCAGAAGAATCGCTGGAGGCAGAAGAATCACTAGAGGCAGAGGAATTGTTGGAGACAGGGATGTCACTGGAGGCAGGGACGCCGCTGGAAGAGAAGAATCGCTGGAGGCAGGGGTGTCGCTGGAGTCAGGGATGTCCCAGGACACAGAGGCAAACCAGGAGGCAGGGGCGTCGCTGGAGGCAGAGGAATCGCTGGAGGCAGGGGCGTCATTGAAAGCAGAGGAATCGCTGGAGGCAGGGGCGTTGCTGGAGGCAGAGCAATCGCTGGAGGCAGGGGTGTCCCTGGAGGCAGAAGAATCACTAGTGGCAGAAGAATCGCTAGAGGCAGGGGCGTTGCTGGAGGCAGGGAGGTCCCAGGACACAGAGACATCCCAGGAAGCGGAGGCGGCTCAGGAGGCAGGGCCGTCCCTGGAGGCAGAGGAATTGCTAGAGGCAAAAGAATCCCTAGAGGCAGGGGCATCACTGGAGGCAGAGAGGTCCCAGGACACAGAGGCAAACCAGGAGGCAGGGGCATCCCTGGAGGCAGTTGTCTCTGGAGGCAGGGGTGTCGCTGGTGGCAGAGAAATCACTAGAGGCAGAAGAATCGCTAGAGGCAGGGGCGCCAGTGGAGGCAGAGGAATCACAGGAGGCAGGGGCATTGCTGGAGGTAGAGATGACCCAGGAAACGGAGGCGGCTCAGGAGGCAGGGCCGTCCCTGAAGGCAGGGGCGTCGCTGGAGGCAGAAGAATCGCCAGAGGCAGAGCAATCACTAGAGGCAGAAGAATCACTGGAGGCAGGGGCGTCGCTGCAGGCAGAAGAATCGCTGAAGGCAGGGGCGTCGCTGGAGGCAGAGCAATCGCTAGAAGCAGAAGCGTCACGGCAGGCTGGGACGTCCCAGGACACAGAGGCAAACCAGGTGGCAGGGCCATCCCTGGATGCAGGGGCGTCGCTGGAGGCAGAAGAATCGCCAGAGGCAGAGCAATCGCTAGAGGCAGAAGAATCACTGGAGGCAGAAGAATCGCTAGAGGCAGGGGCGTCGCTGGAGGCAGAAGAATCGCTGGAGGCAGGGACGTCCCAGGAGGCAGAGGTGTCACAGGCTGCAGGGGCGTCGCTGGGGGCAAAGGCTTCCCGGGAAGCAGAGGCAGCCCAGAAGGCTGAGGCTTCCACAGAGGAAGAGGCATCCCGGGAAGGAGAGGCAACCCCGGAGGCAGATTCATTGAGCTACACAACAGAAAGAAGGAAAACCACTGTGAGAATCTGGCCAGGTTGAATGCCTGCCCTGCTGGAGGGAGAAGCTAAGCAAGAGGCATGTGCCTCAGCCGTCTGCATCCTCCCCAGCAGCCTGGCCCTGCCATTCCATGTCTCCAGAAAAAGTGACCTTCCTTGGTTAATGTCACTGTCTGACTGTAAACTGATTTCTGATCGGGGGTGCTGGACTTGCTCCATCTTTCCTCTTCAGGAAGAGGAGACCAGGAGGTGGCAGCAGACACAAGGCACAGAATCAGCCTGTGGACAGCCAGCCGAGGAGTCAACAGCTCCTGCTCCAGGCCAGTGCCTTCACGGGGCTCTTTGTCTGCCACTTCTCTTGGAGCGTTCTTTAGGATCACAAAACGCTTTTGGTTGAGAGAGACCTCTCAGATCATCGGGTCTGACCGGTAACCCCCCACTGCCAGGTCACCACTGAACCATGGCCCTCGGCACCACATCTACACAACTTTTCAACCCCCTCCAAGGATGGGGACTCCACCACTGCCCTGGGCAGCCTGCTCCAGGCCTGACAACCCTTTTGGGGAATAAGTTGTTCCTCATGTCCAACCTAAACCAGCCCTGGTGCAACTTCTAAGTTCAAAAGGGAAGAGCCTCCAGGAAATACATCTTTGTGGAACTCCTATCAAATCCCTTCTGTTGGTCCCTGCTTGTGTAGTTCATCCAAAGAGTGCCCCTGGGAGTGCTGCAGACCTGCCTCTTCAGCTTCAAAATGACTGACCTCAGATGCCGAGATTCTGGCCGAGTCATCACTCTCCCCAGAGCTTCCCTTAGGCCTGAAGTCAGGATGTTCTTTGGCAGCCATGCTGTGGGTGACTGCCTCAGAGCCCATCAGGAGCCTGGTGCAGAAAAGAGAGCATAAAAGCCACTCAACGAAAGCAGAGCAGAGCTGGGCTCAGAAAAGCTGCCAGGTGCTTCAAAAGCCTTACCTATTGCTTTGTTTTCCTCTCTCAAGTAGCCTGCTTTCATTTCCTCTGTGCTGTTTGGAGGGGTTGTTACACACTACGGGGGACAATACCTTCCTGACCCAGCACAGCCACCAGCTGCAAGGCCACAATCCCAGCTCCTGCCCCACTACCAATCCTCACTGCTCTGTGCAATGTTCAGACCTAGCTGGAGGAAACGACTGAGCTGCTGTGTTTGCAGACACGAGAGGCAGCTCTGAGGGGTGGTGGCAGCTGAGTCCTCCTTAGGGACTCCCATACACTGCACTCATGTCCTGGTCCCTGTGACCAAGAGGCAGCTCAAGACCGACTTGGTCATCAGGAGTAAGTAAAACAGTGAGTGCAAGGCAGCAGATGGCCAAACACCACCACAGGTCTCCCCAAGGCAAATTCATTCCTTCACTCAGTGAAGGTACCACAGGTACCAGCCCCTCTCTAAGAGGCTGGATGGAGATGTGCATGACGAGGAGATCTCGGAAGGTGTCAATCACAGGCTTATCCTGCCCAAGATTCATTTCTAAGTGCAGGTCAAGCCAAGATAAAGGAGTGTCAAAGCAAACAGACTGCTCTAATGCATGGAGAACCCAGGCTGATTAGATGCTATGTCAGCAGCAGGCAACAATCTAGAACAAGTTAGAGAGAGGTCACTCACTGCTGCCAGGGTGAATTATGCCAGGCTGTTCTGCTTTATTAGCTTCCAGAACACATTCAGGTGCAGATGGAATGATTGCTTAGACAGAGACTGCACAGTGCAAACAGGCTGACCAGGGGAAGTTACAGCAGGACTGCACTGAGCCCCAGTCAGAAACCAGAGAATAAAGTCTGGCATTTCTTGCACACAGCTTAGGCAGCTCCAAGGAAGTCACTAAGGGGAGGCCACAGAATTCAGGCATCATCACAGAATCGCAGAATCATTTCAGTCGGGAAAGACCTTCAAGATCATAAAGTCCAACCATTCTCTAACTCTACCAAGGCTAGTGCTAAACCAGACTTTAGGGCTGGGTGATAGTTTGGACTGGATGATCTTGGAGGTCTCTTCCAACCTGGTTGATTCTATGGCCCTCAGCACCACATCTCTGCCTCTTTAAAACAACTCCCTGGGGTGCCTGTTCATATGTTTGAGTACCATTTCAGCCAAGAAGTATCTTCTAATGTGCAACCTAAGCCTCCCCTGGCACAACTTGAGGCCACTTCCTCTTGTCCTATCACTTATTGCTTGAAATAGGAGACTAGTTCTCACCTCACTCCAACCTCCTTTCAGTATGCTGTAGAGAGCAAGAAGTTCTCCTCTCAGCCTCTTTTTCTCCCGGCTAAAGAACTCCAGTTCCCCAAGCTGCTCCTCACCAGACCTGTTCTCCAGACCCTCCACCAGCTTTGCTGCCCTTCCTATGAAGGGGGAGTCCCCTTCATATCTCCTCGTCCATCAGGTTCAAGTGTCTCTCCTTTAAGGTGTTTTTACTTCAGTCATTGAACTCTGCTTTCATCCCCTGAAGCTCTCCCTGAATTCCTGCTGGCCTACTGTTTCCCACAGCTGCTTAGCTGCCTGACCCTCATCTCCAACCACCTCCTGTTTGAATCTTTGTGGCATTAGACCAAACAACTGGACTGTCTCCCCATGATTCTGTGATACTGTGATACTTTTTTTTCCTTCTCTAACTCCAAGGCAGTGAGGCAGATTGTTTCTGTTATCAGTGCCTTTTTGCTAACTTTCATTTTCATCTTAAAATCCTGCAAGGAGCTTTTGCACCTATAGAGCAAAGTAGACTAGTAACAGGCCAGGCTCTATCATCCTTTCTACAGCTGCTTTCAGAGAAGTTATGACACAATGGATACTAAATTTATAATCCAGCATCGAATTTGTTCCTTCTTCTGACACCTTGGCAAGGCTCACTTCTAAGCTCTTTCATCATAACTCTCATGACTCCTAACAACAGAACAGGGACAGCTCCAGACAGAAGCAGTTTCTAGCTGATGATGTATCCTGGAAGCCATGCAGAGGTCTGGATCCCCAGGCAGGTTTTACAGCTGTTTGTCTGATTTGTTCAGGTTCACATTGACACACCACATGCCCTTTGCCCCATCACACTCACAGGCTGAGCCTCTCCACCACACTCTGCTGACGTTTGGCTGGTGCGGGTCTGATCTTAGCAGCTGCTTCAATCTCCTGTGACAGGCGGTAACTGCAACACAGAAGCCACTGGGTTAGGATTTTTACAGGCAATGTTTCCTGCTCTATCTCTCAAAATAGCAATATTCATGACGTTCAAGAAGCCTTCAGCAATTCCCACTTCATAGAAGGTTGCAACTCCACAAAGAGGAGCACAGCATCATTGTTTTGCTTGGAAAAGACACCTAACATCACTGAATCCAACCATTCTCTAACTCTGCTAAGGCTGGTGGTAGCCATGGCCCTCAGCACCACATGTCTACACCTTTTAGACACCTCCACAGACAGGGATTCAACCACCTCCCTGGGCAGCCTGTCCCAGTGTTTGAGAACCCTTTCAGTGAAGTTGTTTCTTCAAACATCCAACCATAATCTCCCTGTTGTAACCTGAGCACATTTCCTCTCTTCCTATCACTACAGCTCTGTCTATATTTTACCACACTAAAGGGGATCTTTCACCTCTTCCAAATGCTTTTTTGGATGACACCCATGGTTTTATTTTAAAACCCAAGAGAATAGTTCATGTGGGTCTTGGGTAAGCCAACTGGCCTGTTTCACTGTGACTCCATGCAGTGCAAATTATGACTCAATATGATGCTAATTAACTGCTGCTTCAATTAGCAGAGAGATGGCCAAAGCTTAGTGGAGATAGCACAAAGCTGTCAGTAAATGCTCTTGGGATCCTCTTGCAGCACAGAGCTCAGCTCTTTGATGAAAAACCTGCCCCAAACACCCTGAAGACATCGATGTGGTGAGCGCTCAGCAAGCTCCGCATTGCCTTGGCTACCTGCCGCCCACACCCACCAGCCAAACAACTCAGTGATCTTGATCTCCCTTAGGACTGACTTCTGAGCCGGCGCCTGCACATACAGACAGCCCAGACACAACAGACTGTCTCATTTCAAAGTCAAAACCCTGATTTCCCATCTCAAAACTCAGTGCTCAACAGGTTTCCTCCAGCTGGTTAGCAGGAGGCAGATGTATTTCCACTGCCCCTGAGCAGCAGTACACACAAGTTCCTATAAGAGGACAGACAAGGGCTGACCTAATCTACCTGCAGGGGGGAGTGGGGTAAGACAAGCCTGCTTTGCCAGCTGGACTAAGAACTCACCTCTCCTCCTCAGTTAAGTGCTCCTGCTTCCTGAACCACTGGATGAATTTGTGGTTGGGCGTCAAGAAATAGCTCTTACACGCAGACTGAAGCAGCTTAATTTGGGAAATCACCTCAAACTCCTACAAGAAAACAAATAAGCAAACAGGAATTCTGATTAGAAAACAAGATGAAGGCAAACAAACTCATGCCTATACTAAACACATGACACAACAGCCCCAGGACAAACCCATTCTGGCCTGAAGTTCAGTTTCAGTTGAGTGACTATTTCAAGAGCCACTCTGTCAAACAGCAACACTTCTCCGTCTCCCCAGCAGACCTCAGATGAAAAGGAAAGGTTCGGGTGGAGGACAAGAAACAGGTGGTTTAAATGGAAAAGGATCCCCTGCGGGGTCAGTGCCAGTGGCAGGCATCACCAGGTTGGGACGGTGCAGGAATACCACTGTCGTATCGATCAGAGGGCTCCGGTACGGCGAAAGCACCTTCGCGCCTGCCAGCGCGGCCTGTGCTCAGCCGGAGGCCGCAGCTCAGCTGCGACTTCGCCCGGCGCCGCCTTCGGTGCAGCCCGATGGCAGCCGGGAACCGGGGCTCTGGCTGCCGCTAGAGCTGCAGCTGCTGCGAGAGCCGCCGGCGTTCCTGCAGCCCGCAAAGGCGCCGGCAGGGGAAGAGGCGCCCCCCGCGCCGGGACCGCGCCGCTCGGCACCGTGCCGGGGCTCTGCGCTGCCTTTAGCCGAGGCTCCAGCTCAGAATTAGTTACTCGCCGCACGGGCGACCACCCATTTCTGCGCCCATGTGTCCCGCACTGCCCGCACTCTCCGCCGCCCTGCTGCCGCCGGTGTGTGCGCGGGCGCGGCAGACCGAGACTGCCTCACTTCGCTCTTTGCCCGAGGGAAAGGGCAGTAAAATCGTAACGCTCTGGCTGGACTGGAGATGAAAACACAGACAGGCTGTATCTAGAGGTGTGCAGGGAAAGACACAGCACACCTGAATCTTTAGCACCTGATACAGGAGAAACTGCCCCCAAAATCTCCTCCCCCAAAAAACGCCACCCAGAGCCCAGTGCTCATTTTCTCCCATCGCCATCGCCTCCCATTCCGGCCCCCAACAGGCCGAAATCCCCTGCAGGCCGTGGCCTCGAAGGCCGCTGGGCTACAGGATACCTTCTACGTGGTTACTTAGTTACCCAGAGGAGATCCTGCAGAGGCAGGGAGAGAAGAGATCAAACCGACCTTGCTGCTTACTTGGAAAGCACTCTCAGGGTTATGGGACTGAATAACATCACTGCCATGCCTGGGGACAACCAGCTCGTCCCCTGGGGCAGATCTTGGTCTTTGGAGTGTTCTGGGATAACCTGGAACCCCCTCAAACCATGACAGGTAGCAAAGGTTTGCAGGTTCTTCATCTCTTTAGCAGACCCTAACCACTCTCCTCTGATGGCCAGACCAGCTCTGAGAGAAGAATCCTGCTGGTCCTCAGGGGGTTCTCAGGCAGCAAGCAAGGGTAAGAATTTGGGGGGTGCCTGCCATGCAAGCATTGTGGTCCTCCCTGGCTTTGCACATTGTGCAGTCACACTTGGCCCAGAGGAACATATACTGCTGCCCTAGGTGTATGTGACTAGAACACTACAAGAGTTCTTACAAGACCCTTAAAAGCAGGTTATTGACTCAGGAATGGAGTGAAATCCTTGGCATGGTTCAGAGGGCAGCTCTGTTCATACAAAGCTGGGCTGATGACCATGGAGAAGGTCACATATGGTATTAATGGTATCCCAAGCCATGCTGCCAAAGGTGCAAGGCAAGTGCAAGCAGTGGTTTGTGGAGCTGGGGGCAGCTAAGGGAAGGAAATGGCTCTGTCACAGACAAATCCAAGTCTGCTTTTGAACCCCAGAAGGGAGATTTGGCAGGACTTCACTTGGACAGGTGTCACCCTAGTACCTTTTCTCCTACACAGCATTACTTGTCTCTCTCTGACCAACGAGGCTCAGGCTGAAAGGGACACCTGAAAGCATTGATTTCTTAGTCCCATTTACCTGGCTTGTTCTCTGCAGCCTTTTATCTACTAATTGTTTACTGCAGCAAAAGAACAAACTGTATCTGTGTGCCACCAGGTCTGATTCAGCACACTGGACACACACGACATGTATTCCCACGGACACCAAGTGGAAGGAATGACCATGCCCTGAGGTAAATCCCAGGGAAGTCAGTGGTCCAAAGCTCTTCATCCCCTCCTGCACACATCTAAACCAGGCTCTCTCCCTCTGCCACCCCATAGTGTTTGGCAGGGCCTCAGGGCACTTCAGAGATGCAGTTTTCCCTGGCAAACTTGCATTACAATGAATGGGTTTGCAGATGCAAAGACAGGTACCCTTGGCAAGAGAAGGCTCCAGAAGGAATCACAGAGCAGCCAACTTACCCTGCGCCTCTTCTCGAAGTTCAGCAGCCCGCCCTGTTGGGAGCAAAGGGAAGGGATCAGAGCAGAAGAGCAGTGCTCAGCTGAATGCCATCACAAACAGGATGAAGCAGTAGGACTGATGTAAAGCACAGACCTGCCCTGAACAAGGGCCTTCTGAAAATACTTGCTCCCAGACCTGCTGTAAACCCCAGCACTCATGCAGCCAGGTCCCCAAAGGACGTCTGTCCTCAGGGCCTACATGGCCATCTGTCCAAGGAGAAAAGTCCAGCACAAGAACACTCATAGAAGCTGTGCTGAGATCAGGCCTGGAGAATGCTGGTGGCATTTTGCATGCAAGGAACAAGCTCAGCTTTGGTCTGCTCTGTGAGGCTCGAGTTCAGCAGTGCTGCCACTGACTCTCAGGAACGCCAGCTGAGCACAACCCATGGGCAGAAGGGAAACGGCCAGAAAGAAAATGGACATCTAACAACCTTACTGATTTAGTGCAGTCTGGCAAAGCAAATGACAGCCAAAGAGACCAGAAGCTATTGCCAGCCCAGAGAAATGTGTAGCACCAGGAAAAGGAAGGCTGAGTGCCTGCAGCATGGCTCCTCAAGTGTCTCCATGAAAAGGGCCACGTTTCAGAGGTGTTTGAAAACCTTTCAAACAAACACCTTGGTAAATTTGCCCTGTCTTCAGTCTCTGCTAAGAAACCAGACTCTGGCAATTCTTTTTAACTTCCTATGCCAGATTGGTTCCCTCTGCTTGTTCAGCTTAAAGAGAAAGGGAAAAAAACAAGTCTTTAAATCATTTCAGGGCTCAGACACACCTGAGCCAATACTGAGGCACTTCAGTGATCAGTCTGAAGAGCTGAATTCCTGATCCTGGGTAAGTTACCAATTATGCACAGAAATCCTTACAACTGAAATGCTGCTTTCAGAAAACCAAAACAGAATACTGGAAAGCCTCCTGTCCTCCTGTTTTCAGCTTAAGGAAACAATCATAACATCATAGAACCATTTTGGCTGGATGACTCCTTTAAGATCACAGAGTACCATCGTTAACCCAGCACTGCCAGGTCACCACTAAACCAGGTTCCTCAGCACCACATCTCCATGGCTTTGAAATCCCTCCAGGGATGGAGACCCCAAAGCTACCCTGGGCAGCCTGTTTGATGCTAAGCTTGTCCCTTGAGATAACTGCACACAAATTCACATAAGATTCTTGTTGCTGAGACTACTCTTCTTTGTGATAAAAGATTTTCATGAGCTGCACCAGAATCCAGCAGAAGATACAAGGAAGGGCAGACTCAGAGCTGAACGATTAGGAGGATATTTAGGATTCAGTGATAATCACCCCAAATTACCTCCACAGTCTCAAAGAGCTGCGTCGAGCATGACAAGATCAGTGAGGAAAGCACCGAGGTAAGGTACCAGGACTTGCCCTGTCCCCTGCAGAAGATCAGAGCAAGAATAAGGACATGGAAGAAGCAGGCAGTGGTCTTGTAAACCATGTTTTCTTTCATTCCATCATCCTCAGTACCTCATCTAGACCTTAAATCAAATTCTGAACAGGATCTTCTCACCAATATTGCCACCCTACCTTGATTTGCAACAGTGGGTCACCAGGAAACCCTGCTGGGGGAAGAAACCCTGGGGAGGGACAGGGTCCCTGGTTACCTGCTGCCAGAGAAGGAGCAATTCACTCCCCAGCCATTCCCTTCATTTTAACAGTAGTGAGTCACATTTTAAACCTTCTAGGCTACTAGAAGCTGCACTCTGAGCTCTACAGTTTGTGTTTCTACACACTTGTGAAGCAAAGACTTGTCTCCACCAGCCAAAAGGAGATGTATTTTCCCCAGTCAAATTAAAAATTCTGCTCAACACTTTTGCCTCCCTGTTCCAGAATTCTCTTCCCCTGTCCTTTGCCAACTTGGAGACAAAAGCCATTTGCATCAGCAGACTGCAAAGTGGACACATTTTATGAAGCCACCTCTGGAGAAGTCTGTGTAGCTTTCAAGCTGGTACATCAGAAGCTTTGTGACCTTGTGCAAAAAGATTCTTGCTCTGACTAGAGCCAATTTTCTTTATCACAAGAATTCCAGTACTTACAGTACCTACTTTACTACACAGAACTGTCTGGGCTTCCACCTATTTCTCTTTAGCAAGAGCAGTTAATGGGATTGTTTCGTGTAGGGCAGAAAGTAGACAGCTGAGCACATGTTTGTATTCATCAATCGTTCCATAGAATCACAGACTGCCTTGGATTGGGAGGGACCTTTAGACCTCATCTACTTCAACCCTCAGCAATCAGCAAGTTGCTCACAGCCCTGTTCAAAATCACCTGAAATGATTCCAGGGATGAGGCATCTACCACCTCTCTGGGCAACCTGGACCAGCATCTCACCACACTTTTAGTGGGAAAAGTATCCTTGTAGCCAGTCTAAATCTCTCTTCTTTAGTTTAAAACCATCACCCCTTGTCCTGTCACAACAGGCCCTGATAAAAAGTCTGTCCCCAGCTTTCTGACTGGCCCTTTCAAGTCCTGAAAGGCCACAAGAAGGTCTCCCTGGAGCTTCTCTTCTCCAGGTCAAACAACCCCAACTCTCACAGCCTGGTCTCACAGCAGAGGCCTTTCAGCCCTCCCATCATCACAGTAGCCTCACTCCAGCAGGTCCATGTGTCTGCTGTGCTGAGGACTCCAGAGCTGGCCCTGGCACTGCAGGTGGGATCCCAGCAGAGTGAAGCAGAGGGGCAGAATCTCCTCCCTCCACCTCTTGGTTCTTTCAGGAACCACAAAATCACCTCTCAGCCCAGGAGAAAAGCCTAAGCCTTACAAGAAGAGCTTTGGCAGTTGGTTAGAGAAAGGGCTAAGCTCAGCTGTGATTGTGATCACAAGCACTGCAATTCAAGCTAAGTCTCACCTTTGCCACCAGCTCCTTAGCTGCCAAGTAATTGCTACGGTCTGCAAAGATATGGGCCAGCTCCTCTAACAGCAGCACTGCCTTTCTGTAACAGGGAAAGATCCAATCCTTTGTGTCAGCAGTAAGCTCTAAATCAGACCAGATCACTTTTTTTTCCACTATGGATCAGTTGGGCATATAAAAGAGAACACCACCAAAATGTATCCAATGAGATGCTGCATGTCTACAAGAAACCCTGCTGGGAACTTTTGGTGCCCCAAATAAATTTAGGCTTTATTTTACAGCATCACAAGGAAATGCCATCTAGGTATGCCAGGGATCTCAATCACACCGCAGGGGATGAGACTAAGCTGGTTCTAAGAAGGTGGTTAAATGGATTTGAAGGAATAGAAAAATAGCAGAGAGAGATTCTCTCAGGTGCCTTCCAAGTCAAGCCATTCCATGATGGTCCTACGATTCAAAGGAGAGAAGACAACAGGCAAGCACCATGGTGCCCTTGTGCTGGCCTTGTGAGAATGGTGGGCATGAGCTGGGTGAGTAGCTAGTCCCACAGCTGTTCAAAATAGGTTGTGGAAGACCCAGTATGCTACAAAGGACAGAAGAGAGCTGGTACCCCCAAGGGCAGGTTGCCCCCTTGGTATGAAAGAGGAGCTCACGTCTTAGCCTTACAGGAATGTCTGTGAAGGAGCAGGACAAGATGAAAAGACAGAGCACTGAGTTTTTGCCTTTCTCTGGGGCTAGGCACAGAACGGGAGACTTACTTTGGAACACGTGCCCGGGAACTCTTGAGCCAAAAGACAGCACAGGATTGCAGTGCCGAAACAACAGCCCCCAGGGCAGAAAAATTCTTCAGCGCACGACACTCCTAGGAATAGAGCGGTCAGAAACACAGCAGCTTTAAATGTCAGCATCCCCATTGCTCAAGTGCTCTTCTGGGAGAGCGCTGTCGTGCCTGGTGCACCTCCCCACTGCTAAGCAGGCAGCTGTACAAATACTGAGCATCAAAAACATCACTGCCCATCCTCAGGCACCAAACACTTTATGTGCTTTGATGCTTAGATGTCGCTGCCCTCACTTTCATGCCTTTGTGCTACAGCTTCCAGTTCTAGAGAAAAGAAAAGTGGAACAGAGAACTACTTGAAAGGAGGTTGGAGCAAGGTGGGGTTTGGTCTCTTCTCCCTGTTAGTAAGTGATAGGACAAGAGGAAATGGCCACAAGTTGCACCAGGGGAGGATTAGGTTGGACATTAGAAGAACCCTTCTCATTGAAAGGGACAGGGAGGTGGTTGGATCACTATCCCTAGAGGTGTTTAAAAGAGGCAGAGATGTGGTGCTGAGGGCCATGGTTTATGTGTATGTATGTGAAGGTATGAAAACAGAAACACTTGTGCTGTCCTCTGCCACACCTGATTTCAGCTCCCACTGCATTCATAGACACAGCAGAAGGAGCATGATGTTCATGGACTGAATGCTAATGGCCCAAGGCAGGTGACCACAAGGCTTATTCTGCCTGCACCACTGCCAGGCCAACTCCACTCTTGTCAAATGCTCCTCTGAAAGCAGGTCTAACCTCTGGATGTTGTTAACTACCATGTCACTTCTTTCACTGCTAGCAGGGAAGTGGCTGAATATACCTGTGTCTTCCTATAAATGTATTAGCAAGTGTACAGCACTCCCCATTCACCTCACCCATTCATTAGAGATCCCAGCCCTGTGAAGACCAGCACCAACCCCCATTTCCATGGTGGGGAAGGAACAGAGGAGAGGAAGGGGAATACTTCACCTGATAGTACACAGAAAGGCAGTCAAAAATAGAAAGATTTAGCGCTAAGATGTTCACTGGCCTGGGACCAATGCACACAACCCTTTTATTCCCTCCACCTCCCACACCAGAAACACTGAAGAATACAAAATAAAAGCTTTACATGGGCAATATGGATCCATCTCTCCATGATCCTGGCTCTCTGATGTGTCTTTAGGTCCTTATTCTTCACGATGGTGCTCACAACGCAATTGCAAACGGCGTTGAACTGAGTGATGGTGGCTCTGATGCTAAGCACCAGCTCTTTGTTTTCATCCCTGTCCCTGCGTGACCAAATGCTCCCCAAACAATGCTGGGAAACAACTTTCTGGAACAATTTCTAGAGTGAAATAGAGATAAGTCAGCAGGACTCTCCTAGACCTATGCTGTCCACAAGACAGTGGACAATCTGTACAGTACAAATTGGATCTAAATCCTAGGCAATATTAAAAGGTAAAGATTTGTTTTCTCTTAGTTTAAAATAGACACTTTGGCACATTATTTATAGGCTTGATGCCCTAGAAAAACTGTCAGCTAAACAGTCCTGGGCAAAGAAGAGACAACTTCAGATCAGTTGCAGGACCAAGGGGAAACAAAAGTAAAAAAGATCAAGTGATACTCTGAAGGAGGTTAATACAGACAAACCAAACCGGAACGCTACAGACTACCTGCACATCTTGAGGCCAGGCAGCAATCTGGTCAAAATGTCCTATTTCTCAGGTGTCAAACACTGAACTTTGCCAAAAAGCCTACACAGATTTACAGTGACACCTTAGAGAAAACCAACCAAAGCTTCACAATGACTGAAGGAAGAAAGCCCAGTGAAAGAAGATGGTTTGGATAACCAACTAGAGCAGTGTTCTGTGTCCCAACAACCCAGGCCATCCCAGCATGGTGCGGGCTGGGAGGGACTTGTAGAGCTATCTAGTCCAACCCCCCTGCTAAAGCAGGGTCATCCACAGCAGGCTGCCCAGGAACACAACGTTCATGTGGATTTGGAATCCCTTCAGAGAAGGAGACTCCACAACCTCTCTGGGCAGCCTGCTCTTGGGCTCAAGCATCCTTACAGCAAAGAAGTTTTTCTTGATGTTGAGATGCAACCTCCTGCACTCCCATTTGTGCCCACTGATCCTGCTCTTATAAATGGGCACCACTGAAAAGAGTGTTCTACCTGCTGTGCAACACTGTACTTATACAGACAGAACTTTAAAAGAAGGGAGTGCTGCAGAAACCCAGCAGAGTTTCCCCTCTACGTACAGAGTCCATGTAGGTCAGCTGTTCTGCTACAAGGGCCTCAGGCAAAGAAGAAAATTGTAGTTCTTCTTCATATTGGACCTCCAGGACATGGCAGCTGGTATTAAGGAATTCATCACCTGCCCAGGACAGAAAACATAACAGGAAATTTGTGCAGCAGGCAGTGAACGAAAGCACTTTGGGCACTCTGCTGCCTGACGTCATGGTCCCGCAGTGCTGCAGGTTTTAGCAAGAAAGATGTTGACCTGCAGATTAAATTGGCAAAGAAAAGGTGCAAGAAAAAGAAACAGTTAGAATTGAGCTGTTCAGGGATTCTTAGCAGAGAAATGGCTTCATCCCTTTGCTAACCTTTCTTCTGCAAAAAGAAACACCACCACCCCACAACAAAAATTCCTCATTAGCACTGCTGAATTTCACTAAACTACAGTTTGGGTCTTTATACACTGTTATAATCTGCAAACAACAAAAAACAAACTGTAGAGGAATGAGATTGCAGTTATATCCCCAAGATACTGCCTTAGGAATGCTCTTAAATCCAGATTTCATCTGACACAGAGATTTTGGGTTTCAAAAAGAAGGAAATAAGAAGGCACTGGTGAGCCTCTCTGTAGAGTTAATGAAGCGTGCTCCACCCCCCCCCTGTGGTACCACACAGTCTGGCAGAGCAGAGAGGCAGAAGGTAACTCACAGTTGTTCTCTGTTCCTTCACTCTGGAATTTTTCCAAGAGTTTCTGGGCCTTCTTCTCTGTGTCAGAGCCAGGCAGGTTCCTGTTCAGGTAGTCCAGAACCTTCAGGAGAGAAGGGTAGTTGGGAGGCTCTCAGAAGTCCTCGGAGCACTGACTGAGCCAGGCACTTAACACTGATGCTACAGCCCTAAGAGCAAACAGAGAGAAGACATGGATTGCACACAGAACATAGGGATGCAATCAGATCTTCCTGCCTCTCACACAGCTATAAAGACAGCGAGACAGTCACAAACCACCTGAACCCACTGAGCAAGGAAGTTAATTTGTCCTTTTCATGTATGCAATCTTATTAAGATACTACTCAGGTTTTGCCAGAGACTTCAGTGAAGCTGACCCTGATTTGCACTCCCACAAGTTATAGCCTCCCAAATACAAACTAACAAAGAACCAAATCTATGTAAGCAATATTGAGATCTTCCTACTGAATTCAAGACATCAAATCATGATGGCTAAGGCAACTACCACAACAGAATAGCTTACTTCAGTTGGAAGGACCTGCACTCATTATCTAGCCCAACTGCCTGGCCACTTCAGGGCTGGCCAAAACTGAACGCCTGTTGTTAAGGGCATTGGCCAAATGCCTCTTCAACACTGAAGACTCAAGGCATTGACTACCTCTCTAGGAAGCCTGTTCCAGGGTTTGACCATCCTCCTGCTGAAGAAATGCTTCTGAATGTCCAGTCTGAACTTCCCCAGGCACACCTCCAAACCATTCCCATGCATCACAGAACATCAGTGGCCAAGCTTTTATCTGGAGCTTCGGGACCATTATTCTCAGCCAGGACAGATGTCACACAACAGCCAGTCCAGCTCCACAGCCCAAGGTGCAAGAAAGGCCACCAACAGATGTGTGCCCACAGAGAGGCTACCAAGCTCCCACTCCACCCTCTCCTTTCCTCACACTTTTAATCATCTTTTCCAGCTCAGCACACATCCAGCACCCTGTGTCACAGCACCATTTAAAAACATCACTCTCCTATGTCCAAAGTATTTCCATCTCTTTCCCTTTTCTCTCCATCAGGCTCCTTGGGGTCCATCAGCTGGCTGTGAAATGATCTTTCACATCCCCAGTATAAATCCTTAATCTGTTTTGCATGACTGGACTGACTGAGACAGGGGGAGGTCAAATGGTTTGCCCAGAGTTGGAGGTTAGAGGAGACCCTAGAGCTCATTTTGGATGGGAGTGTGGGAACCCACTGGCTGGCTCTTGTTGCCTCTACCTACTACATTATACTGTCTTCTTGCTGCTTGTGGACAAGTTTTAACTACTTGCCCTTCTTTGATGACTTCTCATGTTAAAACAGGAGGAAAAGGCTCCAGGGAGACCCAAGGAAGATCTAAGGAAGAAATCTTTTAAAGGTGGTGAGACCCTGGCTTAGGTTGCCCACAGGGGTCGTACATGCCCCATCCCTGGAATCAGTCCAGGTCAGGTTGTTTGGAGCTCTGAGCAACCTGCTCTCCTTGCAGGTGTCCCTACTGACTTGCAAGGGAGTTGGGCTAGTTGACTTTTCAAGGTGCCTTCCAACCCAAACCATCCTGTGGAAATAGTCATAGCTCTCTGTTCCACCAGCCAGGAAAGAATGGAGGAGAACTGAGCTCCCTGGGTGACTCTCACAGGGCAAGAGAAAGAGCCCAAATCAGCAGAGCTTGTAGCTTTCTATCCTGCTTTGTTTCTAATTAAAGCACTTGAGAATCCTTTTACCATTTGTAGACATTAATTAAGCTCTCAAGTAGAGACAGCTACTGAAATACTCATAGCCAAGGAGCTTCCACCCATTGCTCCCTGGGGGTTAAACACAACAGATTCTTTGCAGCTTCTTTGTCCATTCAGGCAATGGAGACAGGAAGGTGTCTGGTATGTTAATGGAAACCATTTAAAGCCAGACTTAAAATTCCCTTATCCCAACACACAAGCCATCAGAAAAACATGGGGGTAAGCAGAATGTGCATGGAACAGAATGTGCTATGAGTCGACAGCCTGCTTGAACTTCAGGAATGGCAATGCTGTAGTGTACTGCTCAGTCTTGACTGCATCTCTTGATAAGGAAACCGAACATTTTTCTTCCATCTCAAAACTAAAGGTGGCTTCCTCAGGGACAGAGAAATTAGTGCACTGGCAAAAAAACAAACCTTAAGCTGTTCCTAACTGGTGGAAGTTGAGAGATAAATTGATAGAAAAACAGTCTTCAGAAATGCTGAAGAAGATCCTGTAGCCAAATGTAGTGATGCCACAGTGCTGCAAACCACAGCTCCTACAGATGTCAAGCACTGATGACCTAAGGCACATTTTACACTCAGTGTCTGAAGATAAAAACACATATTCATATGATGCTATGAGGTTAACCAAACTACTTTCCCCTTGCATTTCAAAATAGCTTTGCTATCTCTCTTGAAAATTAGGATGACTTCAGACTTTAAATTTCACACCAAGAGCAGCTGTAAATCACAGAGGCGCTAATGGAAAAGACTCACGCATGCAGATGTTGCCAGAGACAACACCAGCTTTGGTTTGCAGACACTGCTGTAAGGCACAATAAAAACAGTCACAAGCAATAACCATTTACTGCCATCGATAAGGCAGGGGAAACAAACACTCCTTGTCTGTTTCAACAAAATGTTGGCCTAGATGTGTTCATCTCATGTTTAATTCTAAGATGATTTCTCTGATGAGAAGATCTCTGGCTTATATTATTGTCAACCTGCTCTAGGTGAATCTGATCACCAAAGGTCCCTTCCAAACCCTGCTATTCTGTAACTCTGTGTGATCCTTTGATATGAGACAGTTTAAGCAAGCAAACAGCACTGTGGCCTTTGAAAAGGAACAACATCTCTGCTGCCCATGTGCTCCCCGACAGCAAGTCCTGGCCAAAGCCACACTTACGTTCTAGGCAGAGCTTTGTGCTCGGAGCAGTTCTTGCTCTCTGTCTCCTCGAAGGCTGGGGTCTCCAGGTTCTCCTTTCTGAAAGTGAGATGGGTGTTTAGAGAAACCTCTACTGAATATCCCAACAGCAGAATTGATAAACTACTACCATAAACACCTAAAGAGTGTTTCTAGCTCAAAATACAAATCTGTTGAGATTATTTCATTTAGGAAGGAAAAAAAACCAGAGGCAGCAGCGGCTGGTTTCTTCCAACCTAATTCATGTGAAGCAATCCATACATGGGAAGAAGCAACCCAAATCATTTATTTGCTCACAGCTCCAAGGCAGGCAGGCTTTGGCCACCATCACCTGTGGGACACTTCAGTGGTCTCCTCTGGGCACCCAAAAACCTCCCAAAGCTTCCTCGGGCCATTGTGGCCAGTAAGCAGTGCTGCCAGGCCAGCTCAGGGACTGAGGTCAGGCTGGATTTGCCATTGTGGGCATCTTTTCTGCCCATTTTCCCTCCATCCTTTCCCAGAGCAACGTTCCAGTGACACAGTGACTGTAATACAAGCACTTTCTCCAGCACAGCTTCTGTTTCTGCAGCACCTACAGGATGGCCAAGGGATCAGGCCCAGACAGCATGGGTTTAGGAAGGGCAGGTCCTGCCTCACCAACCTGATCTCCTTTTATGATCAGGTTACCTGCCTGGTGAATGTGGGGCAGGCTGTGGATGCAGTCTACTTGGACTTGAGCAAAGCCTTTGACACTGTCTGCCACAAGAAACTCCTAGCCAAGCTGGCAGCTCATGGTTTGGACAGATTCACTCTGTGCTGGATCAAGAACTGGCTGGATGGCAGAGCCCAGAGAGTGATGGTGAATGGTGCCACATCCAGTTGGCAGCTGTCACTAGTGGTGTTCCCCAAGGATCAGTGCTGGGCCCAGTCCTGTTCAATATCTTTATTGATGACCTGGATGAGGGGATTGAGTCCAGCATCAGTAAGTTTGCAGATGACACCAAGCTAGGAGCAGGTGTGGAGCTGTTGGAAGGTAGAAGAGCCCTGCAGAGGGACCTGGGCAGGCTGGATGTGTGGGCAGAGGCCAATGGGATGAGATTTAACAAGGCCAAGTGCAGGATTCTGCACTTTGGCCACAACAACCCGAAGCAGCGCTACAGGCTGGGGACTGAGTGGCTGGAGAGCAGCCAGGAGGAAAGGGACCTGGGGGTACTGACAGATAGTAAGCTGAAGATGAGCCAGCAGTGTGCCCAGGTGGGCAGCAGAGCCAATGGCACCCTGGGCTGGCTCAGGAGTAGTGTGGCCAGTAGGACAAGGGAGGTTATTCTTCCCCTGTACTCAGCACTGGTAAGGCCACACCTTGAGTACTGTGTCCAGTTCTGGGCCCCTCAATTCAAGACAGATGTTGAGGTGCTGGAACGTGTCCAGAGAAGGGCGACAAAGCTGGTGAGGGGCCTGGAGCATAAACCCTATGAGGAGAGGCTGAGGGAGCTGGGCCTGATTAGCCTGGAGAAGAGGAGGCTCAGGGATGATCTTATTACTGTCTACAACTACCTGAAGGGACATTGTAGCCAGGTGGGGGGTGGCCTCTTCTCCCAGGCAACCAGCAATAGAACAAGGGCACACAGTCTCAAGTTGTGCCAGGGTAGGTATAGGCTGGATGTTAAGAGGAAGTTCTTCACAGAGAGAGTGATTGGCATTGGAATGGGCTGCCCAGGGAGGTGGCGGAGGCACCGTCCCTGGAGGTGTTCAAGAAAAGACTGGATGAGGCACTTAGTGCCATGGTCTAGTTGACTGGATAGGTCTGGGTGTTAGGTTGGACTGGATGATCTTGGAGGTCTCTTCTAACCTGGTTGATTCTATGATTCTATGATTTGTCATCCCTCCTGGCTCCAACTGCGATTCTGCCCATTTTCCCTCCATCCTTTCCCAGAGCAACGTTCCAGTGACACAGTGACTGTCATACAAGCACTTTCTCCAGCAGCACAGCTTCTGTTTCTGCAGTATTTGTCATCCCTCCTGGCTCCAACTGTGATTTCACAGAGTTTTCTAGGTGGCAAGTGCCCACTTGTGCCAAAGATACCGAGGCAGTTGTCACATATGAGAATAGCCTGTGGAGCTGGGAAAATGCCACTGGGAAAGAGGAAAACATTGGCACAACTCCAACAGAGCAAAGCAGCATCTCTTACCTACATGGGCAGAGCATGTACCTTGAAGGTAGGACTATGAATTTCATTTTCCACAGGACAAGCAAATTTGTTTCTAAACTAGAGAGTCTATTTAAACTGGACATTAGGAGGAAGTTCCTTAATATGAGGGTGGTGGAACATTGGAACAGGTTGCCCAGGGAGGTGGTGAAGGCCTCATCCCTGAAAACATTCAAGGTCAGCTTGGGTTTCCTCAGCCCTGAGAGTGCTGGTCTAAGAACACTTGCATCATCTGAAAGTGCTCATTTCAAAGTAGCTCTTGCTGCTTCGACTGATGGCTCAGTTCTCATCATAAATGGGCTCTTACCGGTCAAGGAGAAGCTCCAGGACTCTCTTAGTGGATGTAAATGCCTTGTATGTTGAGAGGAAGATGTCTGTGTAGGCAAAATCGTGGTCTCCAAAAGATGTCAAAAGGTTTTCCACAAGCTTCTCCAGCGTGCCAGCTTTAATTGCCCGGATCTTGGTCACCTCCAGCTGGCTGACAGCATGTTTTGAAGACATGGTCCTCTGCTCCTCTTCTATCTACAACGTTAAAGCAAAAGCAAACTGCAAAAATCAGAGAGAAGTCAGACTCCTGACACAGCTTTCACAATAGAATACATTCAGTGCCATCCTTTCAAAGCCACAGTCCACCTGTGGTTACTGAACAAGTCTGTCATTTTGTTTCTCCACATTCTTTGTCTCTTCAAATCAAGCAAGGGTTTTAGTAAGTTTATCTTTAGGATGTTCCTCTGACACACCCCACAAAACATTTCACAGTCTGGCTGCTATCAGGTTATCTTATGAGCCCATCGTGGATTGGAATCTAAAAGGACAATCCCGCAGAGAATACTGTTACTGCAGGGAACAAGAGTGCTCATTCGGTGTCCCACTTCAGCTCTGAAAAAACATGAAAGCCAATCCACACCTTCAGCAGCAACACTTGTGATTCCTCTCCTGAAAGTACCCATTTTGGGTTGCCACACAGAACCTAAAGTCACAAACACATTTGGATTTGCAGCACTTCAGGATACTCTTGCAAGGAGGGTGTCAAAGTCATCCTTCAAACATAGAACATGTCACTGTCACATTACAATGTCTCTTACAGTTTCTGTTTGGCACAATATTTGCCAACAAAGTCAGGTTTGGTGTTGTGGCTCTGTGTGGGTTTTAAACATTTGGGTTTAATACTTACAGCCTGTTGTATGCCTAAAATAACCAGAAACACTCCTTTGAATTGGGTCATTATTTTAGAGGACAGCTCAGACAACTATTTCTGTGACTGGTCCTTAAAGTATTTACTTCAGTGAGTGAGAAAAATGGAATTACAAATACAAAACATCAGTAAGAGCAACCTAAGAAAATTTCCCTCAGCCTTTTGAGTTGGCTGTCTCCAAGAAGGAACCCAGACCTAACATTTGGCTGTCTCTGAGAAGGAACCCAGACCTAACATTTGGCTGTCTCTGAGCAGGAACCCAGACCTAACATTTGTCTGTCTCTGAGAAGGAACCCAGACCTAACATTTGGCTGTCTCTGAGCAGGAACCCAGACCTAACATTTGGCTGTCTCTGAGCAGGAACCCTGACCTAACATTTGGCTGTCTCTGAGCAGGAACCCTGACCTAACATTTGGCTGTCTCTGAGCAGGAACCCTGACCTAACATTTGGCTGTCTCTGAGCAGGAACCCTGACCTAACATTTGGCTGTCTCTGAGCAGGAACCCAGACCTAACATTTGGCTGTCTCTGAGCAGGAACCCAGACCTAGCATTTGGCTGTCTCTGAGCAGGAACCCTGACCTAGCATTTGGCTGTCTCTGAGAAGAAATCCAGACCTAACATTTGGCTGTCTCTGGTATGGAACCCAGACCAAATCTAAGACCACTAACACAAGGAACATGGAAATGTGCTGTGACACACCTGCTCTTTTCATAGAACGGAATCATAGAATGGTTTGGGTTGGAAGGGACCTTCCTGACCTTGAGTGTCTCCAGGGATGGGGCCTCAACTACCTCCCTGTGCAACTTGTTCCAATGCTTCACCACCCTCATGGTAGATCACTTGTTCCTGGCATCCAATCAAAGTCTTCCCTAACTTTCAAACCATTTATCCTTGTCCTATCCCTGCAGGCCTTTGTAAAGAGTCCCTTTACAGCCTTGTGCAAGTCCCCTCAGGTCCTGAAGGCTGCTATTAGGTCTGCCCAGAGCCCTCCCTTCCCTACCAGGCTGACCAGCCCCAGCTCCCTCAGCCCGTCCTTGTAGCAGAGATGCTCCAGCCCACCCACATCCTTGTGGCCCTCGTCTGAACCTGTTCCATCAGGTCCATAGCCTTCCTGTGTTAAGGGCTGCAGAGCTGGACCTTGATTGTAATGATGTGACATGGTTGATTACTATTTAATCATTATAATCACATATCACCAGCACTAATAAAACTCCAGTAACAAAAAATCATTTTCTTTGAGAGAAATGAGTGTATGAGCCTGGTCAAGCTTCTATACACAGGAGGGAAAAGAAAAAGTAGGAGTTCTGAGAATTAAGGTCATTATGCAAAGGAAAAATCTGGCCATTGTGAGCTATTTCAAGACTATGTGAAAAAAACATCTTCAATCCTCTTAAGTTAGATAAAAAAAAACAAAAACAAAGAGACAGCAGGTAAGCAGAGGTCTTAGGGTACTTGCAGCCACATCTCAACTGTAAAATGACATAATTTCAGATTGAATTTAAGCCAGTTAAGCTGGTGGAATTTACAGGAGCCCAAAAATACTAGTATTTTTCCTGGTAGAAGACAGCAGGCAGACTGAAGACTGGAAGCTGCCATTGTGGTGCCCATCCACAAGAAGGGTTGGAAAGAGGACCCAGGAAATCACAGCCCTGTCAGCCTGACCTCAGTGCCATGCAAGATAATGGAACAGGGCACCTACAGGATGGTCAGGGCATCAGACCCAGCCAGCATGGATTTAGGTCCTGCTTGATCAACCTGATCTCTTTTTATGACCAGGTGACCTGTCTGGTGGATGTGGGGAAGGCTGTGGATGTAGTCTACCTGGACTTCAGAAAGGCCTTTGACACTGTCTGCCATAGCAAGCTCCTAGTGAAGCTGGCAGTTCGTGGTTTGGATAGGGGCACTCTGTGCTGGGTTAAGAATTGGATGGAGGGCCGAGCTCAGAGAGTGGTGGTGAATGGAGCCACATCCAGTTGGGAGATGTCACTAGAGGTGTTCCCCAGGGATCAGTGCCAGGCCCAGTCCTGTTTAATATTTTCATGATCTGGATGATCATGATCTGGATGAGGGGATTGAGTCCAGCATCAGCAAGTTTGCAGGTGACACCAAGGTGGGAGCAAGTGTCAATCTGGTAAAGGGTAGGAGGGCTCCGCAGAGGTACCTGGACAGGCTGGAGAGATGGGCACCTACAGGATGGTCAGGGAACAGACCCAGCCAGCATGGATTTAGGTCCTGCTTGATCAACCTGATCTCTTTTTATACACAAGTTATATTTCATAATTCTACCTAGGAGTTGGTTTTATTTTCTAGAAGCCTTTACATATCATAGAGGAGATGGGGGGGCATTTCCAAGTCTCTTTTACACATCAATACCACTCTTGTATACCTAGGTTAAAAAGGAGAGCTTTGGATCTGTTGGAACACCACAGGCTAACACTTACAGGGTTTAATGTTTTTAATGCTTGCCAAGGATTCTCAAGCATTGCAAACATCTGAGGCTGCAAGCAGCCTTTTCAGGAGGCTGCCCCATGCCTCACTCACCTGCTCCTCTGCTGCATCATCACTCCCCTGCCATGTGAAAGACAGCAGAGTTTCTGTCTCCAGGCAGATGAGACTCCCAATTCCTTTCACACCTCCTACAGAGACATTCTACAAAGCCAGCATCTCTTCTTAGAGGGATTGCAGAATGCAGCTGGATAGCAGAGAGAATCAGTCAGGGCTGAAAGGGACCACAAAGATCATCCAGTTCCAACCCTCTGCCATGGGCAGGGACACCCTACCCTAGAGCAGGCTGGTCAGAGCCTCATCCAGCCTGGCCTTAAACACCTCCAGGGATGGGGCCTCAACCATCTCCCTGGGCAACCCATTACAGGCTCTCGCCACTCTCATGCTCAACAACTTCCTCCACACGTCCAGTCTGAATCTCCCCACCTCCAGCTTTGCTCCATTCCCCCTAGTCCTCTCACTACCTGATAGCCTAGGAAGTCCCTCCCCAGCTTTTTTGTAGGCCACAGGGGGCTTCAGATACTGGAAGGCCACAAGAAGGCCACCTTGGAGCCTCCTCTTCTCCAGCTTGCACAGCCCCAACTCTTTCAGTCTGTCCTCAGAGCAGAGCTGCTCCCACCCTCTGATCATCCTCGTGGCCCTCAGCACAAACCATCCAGTACTGCTCTCTCTGCTTTAACTAGCACCAAGTTTTCAGCAATGCTGCAGATACTTACACACATTGCCCTAAGATGTGTATCAGATCCCTTTATCCTCACAGGCACCCAGGGTATCTCCCAACTCTTCCAGATGTTGAGGCTCAGGCTCAGGCAGCCACAGCTTCCTTCTGCTACAACAGACCATTGGAACGGAAACAAAATCCAGTTACCTGTCCTCTGAGAGAGTGCTGCAAGTGAGAAGCAACAGCTCTGCAGTTGGAAAGTAGAAAGGAAGGCACATTAAATACATCTCAGAAGTAAAACCATGTTAAAAACCACACAAGCACACACCAAAAGCCTTTTACAGGGAGCACAGCCTCGACCTTTAACCCAGCACATGCTAAACTCCCCTGGCACTCTCCCGTTTTTTGTCTCCACTGCCATCATTTCATAATCAAGAACTAAAGGCTTCACTGCACAAACACCAACTACACTCTGGCAGAGTCTGCTCACACAGTCCTTGAGAACAAAGGTTAAATTATACCTTGTTGCATCACCAAATTGCACTATTTCCTCAACTTGCTCTTTTCTTGCATCGCATATGCTCCTTAACGTTCCTGACAGACCTTTTACTAAGGGTCTTAGCCGTCGTGGGTCTATCGGGGAACCCATAGGATTTGGATAAATTCCCCCCTCATACATAGCCTGCACACACGCTAACTTAGTGACTGCTTCATTCAATTCAGCACAAGTTGTGATACGAAGTTTTGTTGGTTCATCCCTGTCTACAGGATCAAAGGAACCAGCCCAATAAAAGATTCTAGAACTTAATGCAACCTCCCCCTCGGGACCATTCCCAAGGAACACTGCAGGTCCCCAGGAACTTCTCCCCACTTCCTCGCGGGACAAGATTGTTATAAATTGCGAATGACTCAAAATCCAAGTGTCCAGATCACAAATTGATTCCATTAGGCAAGTAGAATATGAGCAAAGTTGCAGCGCTGGACGACAGGGGAGTCACCGCTCCGCCACCTGCCCTGACAAGTCTCTTCATTAGCCTATATTTATACTGTGTTGTCTGCGTTGTTCCACCCTGCAAATCACATAAACCCATCCTGTGCATGTTCCTTCTTTTGGGTTAGGGTCTGCCTTCCCTTCTGGTGGTCGTTGAGGATGAAGTAAGCAGTCCTCCTCAGGTGTCCTCTGGTTCACCCATCTCCATATATGGACTTCCTTTGGCTGGTTAATGTCCCGAATCCCACTTCTCAAAATTAAAGCTTAGTCCTTGGAACATGACTGATTAATGTCCGAGTCCCACATGTGGCATGTTCTCTCTTAGCTCAAAATTAAGGATGTACCTAAAGCTTAGTCCTTGGAACATGACTGATTAATGTCTGAGTCCCACATGTGGCATGTTCTCTCTTAGCTCAAAATTAAGGATGCACCTAAAGCTTAGTCCTTGGAACATGACTGATTAATGTCTGAGTCCCACATGTGGCATGTTCTCTCTTAGCTCAAAATTAAGGATGTACCTAAAGCTTAGTCCTTGGAACATGACTGATTAATGTCTGAGTCCCACATGTGGCATGTTCTCTCTTAGCTCAAAATTAAGGATGCACCTAAAGCTTAGTCCTTGGAACATGACTGATTAATGTCTGAGTCCCACATGTGGCATGTTCTCTCTTAGCTCAAAATTAAGGATGCACCTAAAGCTTAGTCCTTGGAACATGACTGATTAATGTCTGAGTCCCACATGTGGCATGTTCTCTCTTAGCTCAAAATTAAGGATGCACCTAAAGCTTAGTCCTTGGAACATGACTGATTAATGTCCGAGTCCCACATGTGGCATGTTCTCTCTTAGCTCAAAATTAAGGATGCACCTAAAGCTTAGTCCTTGGAATATTACTGATTAATGTCTGAGTCCCACATGTGGCATGTTCTCTCTTAGCTCAAAATTAAGGATGCACCTAAAGCTTAGTCCTTGGAATATGACTGATTAATGTCCCGAGTCCCACATGTGGCATGTTCTCTCTTAGCTCAAAATTAAGGATGTACCTAAAGTTTTAGTCTTTGAAATACTTAGCAATTAGCTAGCTTATTCTTTGCACATTACCATCTATAGCATGACCTCTAGGTTAGGCATATCTCCTGATTTGCAACAGCTGTATATACACTGCCGTTTGCAGCTAGGCATACTTAACATTCTATTAAAATGTTTATTTATTGAATAATTACTATTACCTATTACAATTCTATTAAAATGTTTCTTTATTAAACAATTACAATCACCTATTACAAGATTACCGAATCGGCACCACTCTCCACCACCCTGTACACACAGTCAGTTATGGTTTCATGAGGCATGCGGGAATACATTTCCCTAAACTCACGCATCTGCAGTGCCGTGTATGGTCGGATTCGCGCAGTCGTCCTTCCTTTGCCCCTTTTCCCGTAAACGGTTTCCGATCTGAGCACGGGTCTCACGGAGAAGGGTCTCATTCTCCCGTAGATCTCCCCCATTCCCTCGTCGCTGCTGCTCGGCGGTTTCCAGGCAACGGCTTGGGGCGGTACTTTCCTTTGCGGCGAGGCTGCGGATGTGCGTAGCCATAGCTGCTGCTGCGCGATGGCGGCTGTGGATCAAATGGCGGATATCCGGCGTGGCGGTCCGTTTGAGTCGTGGCGGCATGAAGAATGGTCACTCGTGGCGACAGTGGCTGCGGCGGCTGAAGAGATCGTGCCGGCGGCGAATCTCGGACAGACGGCAGCTCGTACTGCTCGGGGGGCAGCGGTTCGTGGCGTGGCTGCTGCGGCCGCGACTGGCGGATTGCTGCGTCTGGCAGGTCTCGGGGAAACGGCGATTCGGGTCGCGGCTCGGCAAAAACGACTCTGGGGTCCCCGGAGGGGGTTGCGGGCATGGCAAGTGCCGCGTTTGCCGCGGTTTCAGTTTCGGTTTCTAGCGGCGGCTGTCTAGCGGCAGCGACTGTTTTAGCCATCTGCCGTGTTCGCAGTTCTTGCAGCTTTTGTTGTGCAATTTCCAGTCTCTCGTTTTGCAACTGCAGCATGGAATATATCTTCTGGTGTTCGGCTTCTACTAATTTAATGTGTTGTCCCATGAGCTGTGCCTCTTCCCTCAAGGAACTTGAACTCTTCACTTTAAATTTAAGACTCTCTATCTCATTTTTCGTATTATTTAACTCGTCTTGCTTTCGAACTATGCAAGCTGCTAATGTAATCAGTTGCTCTTTGTCTATTTTATCAACACCCTGCAAGCCCGTACACAACGTGATTACAGCATTTGCCAATTTGTCTGTAATTTGTTCTGAGCTAGCTAAATTTAGCATAGCTACAGCCTTATTTAAATGATCGGGCTCAATAACAGATGCCATTCTGTGAAATAAAGCCGTCTTTCCCGACCCTGCTTCGTCTGCAGCCATTATGTCACGGACAGGAAAGTTTGGTTGGGGGGGGAGGTTTGGGGGAATGATATGCGAGGCCGATGTTTATAAAAAGGTATAAATGATTTAATACTATAAGCACTAGAAATCCCCTTCCCCAAACTGATTGGTAATTATCCCGCGTAGATTCTTGGTTCGTAGTTGAGATTTAATATACAGAATGACTAAAATGCAGAGAGTCTATGATATGAGAGAGTTCATTGAAGTCTTGAGAAGTTATTCGGTTTCAAATGGAAGTTTATCGATCACTCACTGTCCCGAATGCAGGTCAGAGAAGTTTCAAAGTCTTTATGGATTTCAAGGCGCCGTTGTCCGAGGCTCCGCGGGTCCGGTCGAGCTGAATGCTGACTCCCGGGGCTCGTAAGGATCGGGCCCTTGTCTGGAACGGTGCAGTCTGGAGCTGGTTGGTTGCGATGCGAATGCCGCGGGTGTGTGCGTGTGTGATCAGCGATCAGGGTATCGAGCAAAAGAGGTGCAGGACAGAGAGCGAGGGGCCAGTCAAGGTAAGGTAAGGAGCAAGAGGTGCAAGTGGGTACATTTTTTATAGTATTTCAGAAGAGGTGTGTTCAACCAACTCAGTCAGACTCACGTTAGCTTTACAGATTGGTACAAAGTTGTAATCAACCTATACAATTGGCTAATTCTTACCAAAAACAACTTATGGAACCAGCCAGGGGTCAGCCCCCAGCAGATGTTTGTCGAGTGGTCACCATGTCTGAGAATTTGAACCCCTTTTCCAAAACATAGCCATGTTTATGTCTTTGCTTCTCTGAGAGAGAGATTCTCCCAAGGCCTGTGCGTCTGCTGGTACAGCAGCTGCGTCAGTGCAAGCAGATAGGAAATATTGGTTTGACTTTTTCGATGGAAGGCCTCTGAGCCACAATTGTGTGTGCAAATGAAAATGCTGCAATAAGGCAAAAGGGCTCTGATCCCTTCCATGACAGAAGGGAAAGAGAACCTTAACCACAACAGAGGTGGGAGGGGTCCCCGTATTAGAAAATGTAGAAATTGAAACTGATAAAAGAACAGGATTGAATGACCTGTTAGAGCCTCTTGGGAAGAGACTGGAGTCAGTGATAGACAGGCTCCTGAAACAGGGCTTACTGAACCCTGTATGGCTCCCCATAATACCCCCATTTTACCTGTAAAAAAGGCCAGATGGAACATACAGGCTTGCAAAAGATCTGAGAGCAGAGAACCAGAGAACACAGATGAAGTTCCCTGTAGTCCCTAATCCATATACCCTGGTGAGCTGCTTGTCTCCAGAGTACCAATGATGTAGTGCTATAGATTTGAAGGATGCATTTTGGGCCTGCCCATTAAACAAAGCATCCTGAGATTATTTTGCCTTTGAATGGGAGGATCCAGAAACCGGGAGGAAGCAGCAGCTGAGGTGGACTGTGCTGACCCAAGGGTTCACAGAGTCACCTAACTTATTTGGATAAGCTCTGGAAAAGATATTGGAAAAGGTAGTTTTAAATCCAGAGATAAAATGATTGCAATATGAGGACGATCTATTGCTTGCTGGGAAATATGAATCATTAGTTAATGAAACTACAATTAAATTGTTGAACTGTTTGGCCCAGAATGGACTCAAAGTATTTAAAGGAAAACTCCAGTATGCAAAGCAGGAAGTAAAATACTTGGGGCACTGGCTGGAGAAAGGAGAAAAAAAGGTTAGAAACCTTTTCTCCTATTTGTAAATGTGAGTGAACCAAAGGGCATATGGAGTGTGGGTCCAGGGCTGGGCTGGAAGGAAGAAACCAGTAGCATCCTGTTCCAAATGATTATCCCCTGTCAGCAGAGCGTGGCCTGACTGTGTACAATCTGTAGTGGCCACAGCTTTGTTAGTAGAAGAGGTTAGAAAGATAACTTTTAATTCCCCTCCCAAGGTATTTACCCTGCATAATGTAAGGGAAATTATGCAACAAAAAAGTGGACAAGTGGTAAACAGAGAGCAGGATGCTTAAATAAGAGGCAATACTCATAGATTCCCCTTAATTAGAATTGGGCATTACAGGGGTTCAAAACCCAGCTCAATTTTATTTGGGGAACCCAGCTCAAAGTTAGAGCATGATTGTCTTAAAGTGATAGAACTGGAGGTGAAGGTGAGGCCTGATTTAAAGGATTGTGAGCTCAGAGAAGGGGAAAATTATTTATAGATGGAACTTCAAGAGTGATAGAAGGACAACAAAAACTGGGATATGAGATTGTGGGAATGGACTTAGAGGTTAAGGAATCAGGACCCCTGAGCCCTGGGTGGTCGGCTCAGGCTTGTGAATTGTATGTTTTATATAGAGCGTTGGAACTTCTAGAAGGGAAAGTGGGAAATGAGATGATGTTTGGAATGCCATATACTCAGGGGATGCCTAGGGATGAAAAGCTAGTCAGAGACTGCAACATCCCTGAATATGTTAAAGCACTGGCAGAAAGAATAAAGGAGCTCAGGGACATTGGTGCTTTAATTCAAACACCACCCCTGGGTTTCCCTGTGCACGACATTAAACCGGGAGAAAAGGAGCTGATAAAATCTTGAAAAGCTGAACCACGAGTCCCTCGATGGGAAGGACCCTTTGAAGTCTTACTAACCACTGATACAGCAGATGGCCTGCAGAAAAGGGATGGACCCATATCTGCCGGGTCAAAAGGAGTAAATCTAGTTCTGGATGGCACATAACTTCGACACCAGGGGGGACAACTGTTAAAGAGGAAGACTGAATGAGTTATGACAGACTGTGAAGGAAACTTCAACCCCTCCTGAGGAAACTATTAAGAATTCATGGGTGTGGAAGATCTCGATGATCTTTATAGAAATCCACAGAGATGGTTAAGGAGGGGAGGAAATAAAAACAATATTTAACCTGAATTAGAACAAAAATTATGTAAGCATTGTGCAGACGAGCTTGAATGGTGCTGTGTACGGTGTGGATTGTGTGCAAGACACTGATGGGAACATAAAGATTGACTCCTGAGGGAAGGAGTCTGTATGGCTTGCAAATGGCATTTAGAGAAACTTAGGAGTAGAGGAGAAACTTTATTATTTTCTTGGCATTACACTTCAGCAAGGTGCTACATCATCCCCAGATCAAATGTTCGAAGATATTGAAGGACTAATGGAAGCAATCAGATGTTGCACTCTACAAAGGCTATGATGTAAATAAAGTAGTACCAGTAAAAAGTGTTGTTATAACCTGAGCATGTAAGTTTCCCTGATGTGGGGAAAAGACAGAAAAGCCTGTAGAGAAATGAGTAAAGCTGGAATATAGTTATACATCAGACTATGACTGGAAATAACTTGATTAATAAGGAATTGAAAAGAACCTTCTTTAACTCTTTATTGGGGAGGGTATTTCTTGTTTCACCCATCACAGAAATCACCATCTGGACGGCTGAGAAAAGGTGGACACACACCTCCCGAGGAGCAGACATCCCCAACTCGCTGATCCCATGTATACAAAAGGGGTGTGATTGGGTTTTGGTTTTTTATGCCAAGCATGTAAGATCTTTATATATGTATATGTAAGTTGCAATGAAAATTGGTGGCACCATTGTAGGTATAACTGCCCCCATCAAGGGTGCTGGGGTTTAAGTAAAATTGAAAGGAGAATTAACTGATATTACACTGGACAATTTGAAAAGATAGGAATAATATCAACTAGATACACAGGTAGAAGAGCAGAAGTGTGGAGGTACTGTGCAACCCGAGAGTGAAGAGGACACCTGGAGAGGAGAGCTCTTAAGTCCCCTGAAGAACACCCTTGCTGTCGAGAAGATGACACACGCCGTTGCTCGAAGCAACCGAGTAGACGGAGGAGACAGAGGGGTAAAAGTGTGGGGAATGGCTGGACTAATGCTTGGCCTCCTCAGGTTTGGGACTACAGGTCCCTGCCTAAAATGCCACCAAACGGTGAAGCATGGCAGACAAACTCTTGTTGCCTTTACCTCCCACACCCATATTTATGCAGCTTGTTATAATATGCAACAATTAGAAATTTGTTCCTTAGGGGGACACAGCTTTTGGGTGGGTCACAACCTAGCAATAGGGTACCCAAATGACAAACAATGGCCGTGGTAAGGAGAGTTGTTAACCCCAGCCCAGTGAGTGGAGCCAGACTGAGGTTACAGAATCACATGTCCTGAAGGATGGATGTTAAACAGTGAGGTAATTGAGCATTGCTGTATGAAGCAAAAAGGAGATGTATTCCAAAAAGGGTAAGAGAATTAGGTTGTAGGAACCTGTTAACAACTAATAGTAGTTCTGCCTCACACTGGTGGCCACATAGCCCTAAGGGGTATTGGGATAAGAATTGTAATAACGAAACTGTGTGTTATCATTCACAAATAACAGTAACTCTTTTATGGAGATAATTGGACCAAAGAATTTTTGGGAAAACCCTCAAAGGAGTGATTCTGCAAGGCAGAATCTCTAAGTTTTTGGTGGCTCAATTTTAACACCTCCGAATCGTTCAGCTCTGAGTCTGCCCTTCCTTGTGTCCTGGAGTCCTGTACCCCTAAATTCCTCTCCTGCCCGGACTTCGGGGGGAAAGGGGAAAAGCCGCTTGGGTCCCCCCCCCCCCCCTCGCCTGCCCTGCAGCCGTGAAAGTGGGGGGAGGAGTGCCCCGCGAAGGGAGGGACTGCCCCGTGAGTTCCCGCGCTGGAGCCAGGCTGGGATTGGCCGTGCGCTTTCGCGCCTAAGGTGTGGTAACTCTGCCCTTTGGCTAGCGAAGGGTATAACTGTTGGGGGTCTTCCCGCCTTTGGGGTTCCCGCTTTGGAGTCTGCCTGAGCTCACACGCTCCCCTCGGCTGGACTGCAGAGACCTTCAAAGGGATTCGCTTTGCTGTCCACACCTTTGTGTGCCTAACGACCGTTAACGACGCTTAACGACTCCTGCAGCCGCTGGAAAGGAAGAGAGGGACAGACCGCACGAGCCAGCCTGAGTGAGTGATTTGGCTTAGCTTAATTGAGTAAGAAACCGCTATTAATTAATAGCTGAGTTCCAGCCTCTGAGTCCCAATAGAGTCAGATTATTGATGGCGTCCTGGTAGGTTAATTCTCATGCAACTCAATCTGCTTATCAAACGAAATTAATCTTTGTATAGATAGTTGTGGGGGCAGGGTTTTGGGAAAATAAAAAATCACTATTTTTGGTAAATTCCCTACTCGGCCACGAATGAATTCCTGCCCTCTGCAACCTCCCCCTGCAGCCTCCCCCCATGGAGGCTACTGTTAAAATTGAGCCACCAAAACCTTAGAGCTAAGTTGCAGGAGTTGTATTTTGGCAAGCAGGGAGCAGCGCTGGGCGCAGGGCAGTTTATCTCCGCAGCTGCGCACTGCACACACGCGGTTGCAGGGGTTTATTTCCCGCTCCCACACACACTCACAGAGCAGTGCAATCCAGATTGTATCATTGCCCGAAACGGTTGCAGTTTTTCCTGGAGCTGTTGTGCCTGCCTGCTAATCCTCCTGGGGGTCTCTCTGGTGGTCGTGAGGCTGAAGTAAGGAGTCTTCCTCAGGCGTCCTTATGACGCAGCTCTTTGTGTCTTCGTGTTCGCGCGCTTTTCAGTTTCTTGTCTCCCCTGCTCCTAGTGCTGTTCTCTTCTCATTCGTCCCTGGCTTTGCTGCACTTAGCCCTGGCACACCCCTGGTTTGTTTCCGTCCCCCATTGACAGGTCGCTATCTCCTCACAGCGCAGCCTTCTCCCCTGCAGCCTCCCCTAAAGCCTCCCTCCTGCAGCCTCCCCCCATGGAGCCTCCCCCCTGCGGCCTCCCCCCATGCAGCCTCCTCCCCCTGCAGCCTCTCCCCTGCAGCCTCCTCCCCCTGCCGCTTCCCCCCTGCCGCTTCCCCCCTGTAGCCTCTCCTCCTGCAGCCTCTCCCCTGCAGCCTCCCCACATGGAGGGTCCCCCCTGCGGCCTCCCCCTCATGGAGCCTCCCCATTGCGGCCTCCCCTGCGGCCACCCTCAAGGAGCCTCCTCCCCCTGCAGCCTCCTCCCCCTGCAGCCTCCTCCCCCTACAGCCTCTACCCTGCGGCCTCCTCCCCTGCAGCCTCCTCCCCCTGCAGCCTCTACCCTGCGGCCTCCTCCCCTGAAGCCTCCCAGTACAACCTCCACCCACAGAGCCTCTCCCCTGCAGCCACCCCCCCATGGAGCCTCTCCCCTGCAGCCTCCCCCCATGGAGCCTCTCCCCTGCAGCCTCCCCCCATGGAGCCTCTCCCCTGCAGCCTCCCCCCATGGAGGCTCCCCCCTGCAGCCTCCCCTGAGGCCTCGCCTGCAGCCTCTCCTCCTGCAGCCTCTCCTCCTGCAGCCTCTCCTCCTGCAGCCTCCTCCCCTAAAGCCTCCCCTAAAGCCTCCCCCTGCAGCCTCCCCCCATGGAGCCTCCCCATTGCAGCCTCCCCTGCGGCCACCCTCAAGGAGCCTCCCCCCTGCAGCCTCCTCTCCCTGCAGCCTCTCCCTGCAGCCTCCTCCTCCTACAGCCTCTACCCTGCGGCTTCCTCCCCTGAAGCCTCCCAGTACAACCTCCACCCAGAGAGCCTCCCCGCTGCGGCCACCCCCCCATGGAGCCTCTCCCCTGCAGCCTCCCCCCATGGAGGCTCCCCCCTGCAGCCTCCCCTGAGGCCTCTCCTGCAGCCTCTCCTCCTGCAGCCCCCTCACCTGCAGCCTCCCCTAAAGCCTCCCCCCTGCAGCCTCCCCCCATGGAGCCTCCCCCCTGCGGCCTCCCTCCATGGAGGCTTCCCTGCAGCCTCCCCACATGGAGGCTCCCCCCAGCAGCCTCCCCCAGCAGCCACTCCCCTGCAGCCTCCTCCCCCCTGCAGCCTCCTCCCCCCTGCAGCCTCCTCCCCCTTGCAGCCTCCCCCTTGCAGCCTCCCCCTTGCAGCCTCCCCCCATGGAGCCTCCCCCCTGCGGCCTCCCCCCATGGAGACTTCCCTGTGGCCTCCCCACATGGAGGCTCCCCCCTGCAGCCTCCCCCCCCTGCAGCCTCCCCCCCCTGCAGCCTCCCCCCCCTGCAGCCTCCCCCCCTGCAGCCTCCCCCCCTGCAGCCTCCCCCCTGCAGCCTCCCCTCATGGAGTCTCCCCATTGCGGCCTCCCCTGCGGCCTCCCCTGCGGCCACCCCCATGGAGCCTCCCCCCTGTGGCCTCCCCCATGGAGCCTCCCCCCTGTGGCCTCCCCACCATGGAGCCTCCCCCCTGTGGCCTCCACCCATGCAGCCTCCCCCCTGCATCCTCCCCTGCAGCCTCCCCACATGGAGCCTCCCCCTTGCGGCCTCCTCCTGCGGCCTCCCCCCATGGAGGCTCCCCCCTGCAGCCTCCCCTCTGCACCTCCCCCCATGGAGCCTCCCCCCATGGAGCCTCCCCCCATGCAGCCTCCCCCCATGCAGCCTCCCCCCATGCAGCCTCCCCCCATGCAGCCTCCCTGCTGCGGCCTCCCCCCATGGAGGCTTCCTTGCGGCCTCCCCACATGGAGGCTCCCCCCTGCAGCCTCCCCCTGCAGCCTCTCCCCTGCAGCCTCCCCTGAAGCCTCCCCCTGCAGCCTCCCCCCATGGAGGGTCCCCCCTGCGGCCTCCCCCTCATGGAGCCTCCCCCTTGCGGCCTCCTCCCATGGAGGCTCCCCCCTGTGGCCTTCCCCCTGCACTTCCCCCCTGCAGCCTCCCCTGAAGCCTCCCCCTGCAGCCTCCCCCCATGGAGCCTCCCCTCTGCACCTCTCCCCTGCAGCCTCTCCCCTGCAGCCTCTCCCTCTGCAGCCTCCCCCTGCAGGGTTAATTAGGGCTCAGGGTAAATAAAGGGTTAATTAGGGCTAATTAAGGGGGGAGAAGGGGGCAGGAGCATTATGAGGGTTGGGGGAGGAGGCTCGAGGTAATTAAAGGGTTAATTAGGGTCATTAGGGCTTAATTAGAGCCTAATGAGGTGGAGGGAAGGGGTTGTGAGGCAATTAATGGGTTAATAAAGGGCTAATGGGGGGGGAGGGAGTTGGGTAATTAAAGGGTTAATTAGAGGCTAATTAGGGGGTGGGAATGGGTTGTGGGGTAATTAAGGTGGGAATTAATAGGTGCTTAATTAGGGTGGCCATGGGAATGAAGCAGCTAATTAGCATCTAATTAATGAAGCTTCCCAGCTTGCAGAGGTTAATTAAGGCTACTGCAGACTAATTAAGGGGTGCAAAGCACTAATTAATCCATTCAAAGTGCTAATTAAGGGGTTCGAAGCGCTAATTAATCCGTTCAAAGTCATTTTGGGTGGGTTTGGATCAATTTGGGTGGGTTTGGATCAATTTGGGTGGGTTTGGGTCATTTTGGGTGGGTTTGGTTCGTTTTGGGTGGATTTGGGTCATTGTGAGTGGGTTTGGATCAATTTGGGTGAGTTTTGTGTCACTTTGTTTGGGTTTGGGTCAATTTGGGTGGGTTTGGGTCATTTTGGGTGGGTTTGGTTCGTTTTGGGTGGATTTGGGTCATTGTGAGTGGGTTTGGATCAATTTGGGTGAGTTTTGTGTCACTTTGCGTGGGTTTGGGTCAATTTGGGTGGGTTTGGGTCAATTTGGGTGGGTTTGGGTCATTTTGGGTGGGTTTGGTTCGTTTTGGGTGGATTTGGGTATTTTTGGGTGGGTTTGGATCACTTTGGGTGGGTTTGGGTGGCAGCAGCAGGTCAGTGGGGCCCAAAGTGCCTCTTAAAGGGGCAGTGCCAGGTCAGTGGGGCCCACACTGCCCCTCAGGTCTGTGAGGGCCTCTGGGATCCCCCAAGGAGTGTCTGAGACCTTTGAAGCTCCTCTGAGGCCTTTATTGGCTCCTCCAGGAGGGATCTGAGACCTGAGATCCTTCCAGAAGTTCTTCTCTGGGGTCCTCCCAAGAAGCTCAACGCTGATTGGTCACCCTCTGGGGCGTGGCAGCATCCAGCAGGTGTCGGAGGGCAGCGGAAAGTCCCAGCAGGCTTTGTCCCACGCCACGTGTCAGGGCCGCCAGCAGCCTCAGGAGGTCCCTGGTGGGACAGGAGAAGCTCTCAAGGGGCAGACCTGAGCCGCAGGCAGGAGCAGCAGAGACGCAGGCAGCAGCAGCGCAGCCGTAGGGACCCCTCCCCTGCCCCCAGCCCCTGGTGCCCGCTCCGGGCCCAGCCCTGCCGCGTCCCAGCGCAGGCTCCGCACCGAGGCTGTGACCCGCGGCGGCTGCGGAGGCTCCTCCGGGGGAGGATGAGGAGGAGAGGGGCAGGGGCAGGGGCCATGGTGGGGGCGCTCGGGCAGGGCTCACCTTGGGGGGCTCCCAGCTCTGGCCTGGCTCCAGCGCCAGCAGCAGGCTGGGGGGGGGCAGCAGCTCCAGCACCCCCTGCGAGGCCACCGAGGAGCCGTCCCGGGGCAGCACCAGCGACAGCTCCGGCGGCAGCGACAGAGCCTCGGCCGCCTGCGGGAGCCACTCCCATGCAGCCTCCCCCTGCGGCCTCCTCCCTGCGGCCTCCTCCCAAGGAGCCTCCCCCTGCGGCCTCCTCCCTGCAGCCTCCCCCCAAGGAGCCTCCCCCTGTGGCCTCCTCCCTGCAGCCTCCCCCCAAGGAGCCTCCCCCTGCAGCCTCCTCCCAAGGAGCCTTCCCCATGCAGCCTCTCCCCTGCAGCCTCCCCCCCATCGAGCATCCCCCCTGCAGCCTCCCCTGCGGCCTCCCCTGCAGCCTCCCCTCCATGGAGCCTCCCCCCATGGATGCTCCCCCTGCAGCCTCCCCCTGCGGCCTCCCCCCATGGAGCCTCCCCCCTGCGGCCTCCCCCTCATGGAGCCTCCCCATTGCGGCCTCCCCTGTGGCCTCCCCACCATGGAGCCTCCCCCCTGTGGCCTCCCCACCATGGAGCCTCCCCCCTGTGGCCTCCCCACCATGGAGCCTCCCCCCTGTGGCCTCCACCAATGCAGCCTCCCCCTCCGCAGCCTCCCCCGCAGCCTCCCCCCCTGCAGCCTCCCCACTGCAGTCTCCCCCCATGGAGCCTCTCCCCTGCAGCCTCCCCCTGCAGCCTCTCCCCTGCAGCCTCCCCTGTGGCCTCCCCACATGGAGCCTGCCCCCTGCAGCCTCCCCCCTGCAGCCTCTCACCATGGAGGCTTCCCGATTGACACGGGGACTATTTTTCACACTACCCCCTGTGGCCTCCCCCCATGGAGCTGTGGGGGTGGGGTTTTGAGAAAAATAAATAATATCTATTTTTGATAAATTCTCGACTCGGCCACGAATGAATCCTGCTCTCCGCAACACCTTGTATCTTCTGCTGGATTCTGGTGCAGCTCATGAAAATCTTTTCTCACAAAGAAGAGTAGTCTCAGCAACAAGAATCTGATGTGAATTTGTGTGCAGTTATCTCAAGGGACAAGCTTAGCATCAAACAGGCTGCCCAGGGTAGCATTGGGGTCCCCATCCCTGGAGGGATTTCAAAGCCATGGAGATGTGGTGCTGAGGAACCTGGTTCAGTGGTGACCTGGCAGTGCTGGGTTAACGAGGGTACTCTGTGATCTTAAAGGACTTGTCCAGCCAAAATGGTTCTATGATGTTATGATTGTTTCCTTAAGTTGAAAACAGAAGGACAGGAGGCTTTCCAGTGTTCTGTTTTGTTTTTCTGAAAACAGCATTTCAGTTGTAAGGATTTCTGTGCATAATTGGTAACTTACCCAGGATCAGGAGTTCAGCTCTTCAGACTGATCACTGAAGTGCTTCATTATTGGCTCAGGTGTGTCTGAGCACTGAAATAATTTAAAGACTTGTTTTTTTCCCTTTCTCTTTAAGCTGAACAAGCAAAGGGAACCAATCTGGCATAGGAAGTTAGAAAGAATGTGTTCTGGAAGTTAATAAAGCAGAACAGCCTTGCATAATTCACCCTGGCAGCAGTGAGTGACCTCTCTCTAAGTTGTTCTAGATTGTTGCCTGCTGCTGACATAGCATCTAATCAGCCAGGGTTCTCCACGCATTAGAGCAGTCTGTTTGCTTTGACACTCCATTACCTTGGCTTGACCTGCACTTAGAAATGAATCTTGGGCAGGATAAGCCTGTGATTGACACCTTCCGAGATCTCCTCGTCATGCACATCTCCATCCAGCCTCTTAGAGAGGGGCTGGTACCTGTGGTACCTTCACTGAGTGAAGGAATGAATTTGCCTTGGGGAGACCTGTGGTGGTATTTGGCCATCTGCTGCCTTGCACTCACTGTTTTACTTACTCCTGGTGACCACGTTGGTCTTGAGCTGCCTCTTGGTCACAGGGACCAGGACGTGAGTGCAGTGTATGGGAGTCCCTAAGGAGGACTCAGCTGCCACCACCCCTCAGAGCTGCCTCTCGTGTCTGCAAACACAGCAGCTCAGTCGTTTCCTCCAGCTAGGTCTGAACATTGCAGAGAGCAGCGAGGATTGGTAGTGGGGCAGGAGCTGGGATTGTGGCCTTGCAGCTGGTGGCTGTGCTGGGTCAGGAAGGTGTTGTCCCCCGTAGTGTGTAACAACCCCTCCAAACAGCACAGAGGAAATGAAAGCAGGCTACTTGAGAGAGGAAAACAAAGCAATAGGTAAGGTGTTTGAAGCAGCTGGCAGCTTTTCTGAGCCCAGCTCTGCTCTGCTTTCATTGAGTGGCTTTTATGCTCTCTTTTCTGCACCAGGCTCCTGGTGGGCTCTGAGGCACTCACCCACAGCATGGCTGCCAAAGAACATCCTGACTTCAGGCCTAAGGGAAGCTCTGGGGAGAGTGATGACTCGCTCAGAATCTCGGCATCTGAGGTGAGTCATTTTGAAGCTGAAGAGGCAGGTCTGCAGCATTCCCAGGGGCACTCTTTGGATGAACTACACAAGCAGGGACCAGCAGAAGGGATTTGATAGGAGTTCCACAAAGATGTATTTCCTGGAGGCTCTTCCCTTTTGAACGTAGAAGTTGCACCAGGGCTGGTTTAGGTTGGACATGAGGAACAATTTCTTCTCCAAAAGGGTTGTCAAGGCCTGGAGCAGGCTGCCCAGGGCAGTGGTGGAGTCCCCATCCTTGGAGGGGGTTGAAAAGTTGTGTAGATGTGGTGCCGAGGGCCGTGGTTCAGTGGTGACCTGGCAGTGTGGGGTTACCGGTCAGACCCGATGATCTGAAAGGTCTCTCTCAACCAAAAGGGTTCTGTGATCCTAAAGAACGCTCCAAGAGAAGTGGCAGACAAAGAGCCCAGTGAGGGCACTGGCCTGGAGCAGGAGCTGTTGACTCCTCGGCTGGTTGGCCACAGGCTGATTCTGTGCCTTGTGTCTGCTGCCACCTCCTGGTCTCCTCTTCCTGAAGAGGAAAGATGGAGCAAGTCCAGCACCCCCACTCAGAAATCAGTTTACAGTCAGACAGTGACATTAACCAAGGAAGGTCACTTTTTCTGGAGACATGGAATAGCAGGGCCAGGCTGCTGGGGAGAATGCAGACGGCTGAGGCACATGCCTCTTGCTTAGCTTCTCCCTCCAGCAGGGCAGGCATTCAACCTGGCCAGTTTCTCACAGTGGTTTTCCTTCTTTCTGTTGTGTAGCTCAATGAATCTGCCTCCGGCGTTGCCTCTGCTTCCCGGGACGCCTCTACCTCTGCGGAAGCCTCTGCCTTCTGGGCTGCCTCTGCTTCCCGGGAAGCCTTTGCCACCAGCGACGCCCCTGCAGCCTGGGACACCTCTGCCTCCTGGGACGTCCCTGCCTCCAGCGATTCTTCTGCTCCAGCGACGTCCCTGCCTCCAGCGATTCTTCTGCCTTTAGAGATTCTTCTGCCTCCAGCGACGCCCCTGCCTCCAGCGATTCTTCTGCCTCCAGCGACGCCCCTGCCTTCGGGGACGCCCCTGCCTCCTGAGATGACTGCCTTCAGGGACGGCCCTGCCTCTAGCGATTCTTCTGCCTTTAGTGATTCTTCTGCTCCAGCGACGCCCCTGCCTCCAGCGAATCTTCTGCCTTTAGAGATTCTTCTGCCTCCAGCGACGCCCCTGCCTCCAGCGATTCTTCTGCCTTTAGACATTCTTCTGCCTCCAGCGATTCTTCTGCCTCCAGCGATTCTTCTGCCTCCAGCGACGCCCCTGCCTCCAGCGATTCTTCTGCCTCTAGCGACGCCCTTGCCTTCGGGGATGCCCCTGCCTCCTGAGATGACTGCCTTCAGGGACGCCCCTGCCTCCAGAGATTCTTCTGCCTCCAGCGACGCCCCTGCCTCCAGAGATTCTTCTGCCTCCAGCGACGCCCCTGCCTCCAGCGATTCTTCTGCCTCTAGCGACGCCCCTGCCTTCGGGGACGCCCCTGCCTCCTGAGATGACTGCCTTCAGGGACGGCCCTGCCTCCTGAGCCGCCTCCGTTTCCTGGGTCGTCTCTACCTCCAGCAATGCCCCTGCCTCCTGTGATTCCTCTGCCTCCACTGGTGCCCCTCCCTCTAGCGATTCTTCTGCCTCTAGTGATTTCTCTGCCACCAGCGACGCCCCTGCTTCCAGAGACAACTGCCTCCAGGGATGCCCCTGCCTCCTGGTTTGCCTCTGTGTCCTGGGACCTCTCTGCCTCCAGCGATGCCCCTGCCTCTAGGGATTCTTTTGCCTCTAGCAATTCCTCTGCCTCCAGGGATGGCCCTGCCTCCTGAGCTGCCTCCGCTTCCTGGGACGTCTCTGTGTCCTGGGACCTCCCTGCCTCCAGCGACGCCCCTGCCTCTAGCGATTCTTCTGCCACTAGTGATTCTTCTGCCTCCAGGGACACCCTTGCCTCCAGCGACATCTCTGCCTCCAGCAACGCCCCTGCCACTAGTGATTCTTCTGCCACTAGTGATTCTTCTGCCTCCAGCGACGCCCCTGCCTCCAGCGACGCCCCTGCCTCCAGCGACGCCCCTGCCTCCAGCGATTCTTCTGCCACTAGTGATTCCTCTGCCTCCAGCGACATCTCTGCCTCCAGCGACATCTCTGCCTCCAGCGACATCTCTGCCTCCAGCGACGCTCCTGCCTCCAGCGATTGCTCTGCCTCCAGTGACGCCCCTACCTCTATCGATTCGTCTGCGTCCAGCGATTCGTCTGCCTCCAGCAACACCCCTACCTCTAGCGATTCCTCTGCCACCAGCGACGTCCCTGTCTCCTGAGACGCATGCCTCCAGGGACGCCCTTGCCTCCTGGTTTGCCCCTGTGTCCTGGGACATCCCTGCCTCCTGGGCCGCCTTCGCTTCCTGGGACATTTCTACCTACAGCGACGCCCCTGCCTCCAGACGTCTTTTTGCCCTTCTTGCACACCAGACAACTTAACCCTGTTTTGGCTTTGTTCTTTCTGCAAAGAAGAATGGACTCCGTTAGCTCTTGGCTGAATGCCCCAGTGTCTCGACCCATAAGTTGGGAAGGGGACACAGTTCTTTTGAACATTTCGGTGGGTTAAATTAAGACTCTGGCGAGGTCATATACCAAAGTGAGGTTAATTATGTCTTGCAGGCAAAACAGAGAAAGAAAGACAAAAGGGAGAGAGAGGGAGGGAGAGAATGGAGAAAGATACAGAGCAGGAGAGATAGAGTGAGTCTCATTAGGTGAGACTTAGCTTGAATTGCAGTGCTTGTGATCACAATCACAGCTGAGCTTAGCCCTTTCTCTAACCAACTGCCAAAGCTCTTCTTGTAAGGCTTAGGCTTTTCTCCTGAGCTTCCTTCACTGGGCTTTCTTCCTTCAGTCATTGTGAAGCTTTGGTTGGTTTTCTCTAAGGTGTCACTGTAAATCTGTGTAGGCTTTTTGGCAAAGTTCAGTGTTTGACACCTGAGAAATAGGACATTTTGACCAGATTGCTGCCTGGCCTCAAGATGTGCAGGTAGTCTGTAGCGTTCCGGTTTGGTTTGTCTGGATTAACCTCCTTCAGAGTATCACTTGATCTTTTTTACTTTTGTTTCCCCTTGGTCCTGCAACTGATCTGAAGTTGTCTCTTCTTTGCCCAGGACTGTTTAGCTGACAGTTTTTCTAGGGCATCAAGCCTATAAATAATGTGCCAAAGTGTCTATTTTAAACTAAGAGAAAACAAATCTTTACCTTTTAATATTGCCTAGGATTTAGATCCAATTTGTACGGTAAAGATTGTCCACTGTCTTGTGGACAGCATAGGTCTAGGAGAGTCCTGCTGACTTATCTCTATTTCACTCTAGAAATTGTTCCAGAAAGTTGTTTCCCAGCATTGTTTGGGGAGCATTTGGTCACGAAGGGACAGGGATGAAAACAAAGAGCTGGTGCTTAGCATCAGAGCCACCATCACTCAGTTCAACGCCGTTTGCAATTGCGTTGTGAGCACCATCGTGAAGAATAAGGACCTAAAGACACATCAGAGAGCCAGGATCATGGAGAGATGGATCCATATTGCCCATGTAAAGCTTTGATTTTGTATTCTTCAGTGTTTCTGGTGTGGGAGGTGGAGGGAATAAAAGGGTTGTGTGCATTGGTCCCAGGCCAGTGAACATCTTAGCACTAAATCTTTCTATTTTTGACTGCCTTTCTGTGTACTATCAGGTGAAGTATTCCCCTTCCTCTCCTCTGTTCCTTCCCCACCATGGAAATGGGGGTTGGTGCTGGTCTTCACAGGGCTGGGATCTCTAATGAATGGGTGAGGTGAATGGGGAGTGCTGCACACTTGCTAACACATTTATGGGAAGACACAGGTATATTCAGCCACTTCCCTGCTAGCAGTGAAAGAAGTGACATGGTAGTTAACAACATCCAGAGGTTAGACCTGCTTTCAGAGGAGCATTTGACGAGAGTGGAGTTGGCCTGGCAGTGGTGCAGGCAGAATAAGCCTTGTGGTCACCTGCCTTGGGCCATTAACATTCAGTCCATGAGCATCATGCTCCTTCTGCTGTGTCTATGAATGCAGTGGGAGCTGAAATCAGGTGTGGCAGAGGACAGCACAAGTGTTTCTGTTTTCATACCTTCACATACACCACAGAATTACGGAATTGCTTTGCTTAGAAAGAAGACCTTTAATATGAATCAAAGTCCAACCATTCTCTAACTCTACCAAGGCTGGTGTTAAACCATGGCCCTCAGCACCACATCTCTGCCTCTTTTAAACACCTCTAGGGATAGTGATCCAACCACCTCCCTGTCCCTTTCAATGAGAAGGGTTCTTCTAATGTCCAACCTAAGCCTCCCCTGGTGCAACTTGTGGCCATTTCCTCTTGTCCTATCACTTACTAATAGGGAGAAGAGACCAAACCCCACCTTGCTCCAACCTCCTTTCAAGTAGTTCTCTGTTCCACTTTTCTCTAGAACTGGAAGCTGTAGCACAAAGGCATGAAAGTGAGGGCAGCGACATCTAAGCATCAAAGCACATAAAGTGTTTGGTGCCTGAGGATGGGCAGTGATGTTTTTGATGCTCAGTATTTGTACAGCTGCCTGCTTAGCAGTGGGGAGGTGCACCAGGCACGACAGCGCTCTCGCAGAAGAGCACTTGAGCAATGGGGATGCTGACATTTAAAGCTGCTGTGTTTCTGACCGCTCTATTCCTAGGAGTGTCGTGCGCTGAAGAATTTTTCTGCCCTGGGGGCTGTTGTTTCGGCACTGCAATCCTGTGCTGTCTTTTGGCTCAAGAGTTCCCGGGCACGTGTTCCAAAGTAAGTCTCCCGTTCTGTGCCTAGCCCCAAAGAAAGGCAAAAACTCAGTGCTCTGTCTTTTCATCTTGTCCTGCTCCTTCACAGACATTCCTGTAAGGCTAAGACGTGAGCTCCTCTTTCATACCAAGGGGGCAACCTGCCCTTGGGGGTACCAGCTCTCTTCTGTCCTTTGTAGCATACTGGGTCTTCCACAACCTATTTTGAACAGCTGTGGGACTAGCTACTCACCCAGCTCATGCCCACCATTCTCACAAGGCCAGCACAAGGGCACCGTGGTGCTTGCCTGTTGTCTTCTCTCCTTTGAATCGTAGGACCATCATGGAATGGCTTGACTTGGAAGGCACCTGAGAGAATCTCTCTCTGCTATTTTTCTATTCCTTCAAATCCATTTAACCACCTTCTTAGAACCAGCTTAGTCTCATCCCCTGCGGTGTGATTGAGATCCCTGGCATACCTAGATGGCATTTCCTTGTGATGCTGTAAAATAAAGCCTAAATTTATTTGGGGCACCAAAAGTTCCCAGCAGGGTTTCTTGTAGACATGCAGCATCTCATTGGATACATTTTGGTGGTGTTCTCTTTTATATGCCCAACTGATCCATAGTGGAAAAAAAAGTGATCTGGTCTGATTTAGAGCTTACTGCTGACACAAAGGATTGGATCTTTCCCTGTTACAGAAAGGCAGTGCTGCTGTTAGAGGAGCTGGCCCATATCTTTGCAGACCGTAGCAATTCCTTGGCAGCTAAGGAGCTGGTGGCAAAGGTGAGACTTAGCTTGAATTGCAGTGCTTGTGATCACAGTCACAGCTGAGCTTAGCCCTTTCTCTAACCAACTGCCAAAGCTCTTCTTGTAAGGCTTAGGCTTTTCTCCTGGGCTGAGAGGTGATTTTGTGGTTCCTGAAAGAACCAAGAGGTGGAGGGAGGAGATTCTGCCCCTCTGCTTCACTCTGCTGGGATCCCACCTGCAGTGCCAGGGCCAGCTCTGGAGTCCTCAGCACAGCAGACACATGGACCTGCTGGAGTGAGGCTACTGCGATGATGGGAGGGCTGAAAGGCCTCTGCTGTGAGACCAGGCTGTGAGAGTTGGGGTTGTTTGACCTGGAGAAGAGAAGCTCCAGGGAGACCTTCTTGTGGCCTTTCAGGACTTGAAGGGGCCAGTCAGAAAGCTGGGGACAGACTTTTTATCAGGGCCTGTTGTGACAGGACAAGGGGTGATGGTTTTAAACTGAAGAAGAGAGATTTAGACTGGCTACAAGGATACTTTTCCCACTAAAAGTGTGGTGAGATGCTGGTCCAGGTTGCCCAGAGAGGTGGTAGATGCCTCATCCCTGGAATCATTTCAGGTGATTTTGAACAGGGCTGTGAGCAACTTGCTGATTGCTGAGGGTTGAACTAGATGAGGTCTAAAGGTCCCTCCCAATCCAAGGCAGTCTGTGATTCTATGGAACGATTGATGAATACAAACATGTGCTCAGCTGTCTACTTTCTGCCCTACACGAAACAATCCCATTAACTGCTCTTGCTAAAGAGAAATAGGTGGAAGCCCAGACAGTTCTGTGTAGTAAAGTAGGTACTGTAAGTACTGGAATTCTTGTGATAAAGAAAATTGGCTCTAGTCAGAGCAAGAATCTTTTTGCACAAGGTCACAAAGCTTCTGATGTACCAGCTTGAAAGCTACACAGACTTCTCCAGAGATGGCTTCATAAAATGTGTCCACTTTCCAGTCTGCTGATGCAAATGGCTTTTGTCTCCAAGTTGGCAAAGGACAGGGGAAGAGAATTCTGGAACAGGGAGGCAAAAGTGTTGAGCAGAATTTTTAATTTGACTGGGGAAAATACATCTCCTTTTGGCTGGTGGAGACAAGTCTTTGCTTCACAAGTGTGTAGAAACACAAACTGTAGAGCTCAGAGTGCAGCTTCTAGTAGCCTAGAAGGTTTAAAATGTGACTCACTACTGTTAAAATGAAGGGAATGGCTGGGGAGTGAATTGCTCCTTCTCTGGCAGCAGGTAACCAGGGACCCTGTCCCTCCCCAGGGTTTCTTCCCCCAGCAGGGTTTCCTGGTGACCCACTGTTGCAAATCAAGGTAGGGTGGCAATATTGGTGAGAAGATCCTGTTCAGAATTTGATTTAAGGTCTAGATGAGGTACTGAGGATGATGGAATGAAAGAAAACATGGTTTACAAGACCACTGCCTGCTTCTTCCATGTCCTTATTCTTGCTCTGATCTTCTGTAGGGGACAGGGCAAGTCCTGGTACCTTACCTCGGTGCTTTCCTCACTGATCTTGTCATGCTCGACACAGCCCTTCGAGACTGTGGAGGTAATTTGGGGTGATTATCACTGAATCCTAAATATCCTCCGAATCGTTCAGCTCTGAGTCTGCCCTTCCTTGTATCTTCTGCTGGATTCTGATGCAGCTCATGAAAATCTTTTCTCACAAAGAAGAGTAGTCTCAGCAACAAGAATCTGATGTGAATTTGTGTGCAGTTATCTCAAAGGACAAGCTTAGCATCAAACAGGCTGCCCAGGGTAGCATTGGGGTCCCCATCCCTGGAGGGATTTCAAAGCCATGGAGATGTGGTGCTGAGGAACCTGGTTCAGTGGTGACCTGGCAGTGCTGGGTTACCGATGGCCCGGTTCCCGGCTGCCATCGGGCTGTACCGAAGGCGGCGCCGGGCGAAGTCGCTCCGCGCTTCTCGCCGCGCTGGTGGCCGCTGCGGTGCTGACGCAGCTGAGCTGCGGCCTCCGGCTGAGCACAGGCCGCGCTGGCAGGCGCGAAGGTGCTTTCGCCGTACCGCAGCCCTCAGATCGATACGACAGTGGTATTCGTGCACCGTCCCAACCTGGTGATGCCTGCCAGTGGCACTGACCCCGCAGGGGATCCTTTTCCATTTAAACCACCTGTTTCTTGTCCTCCACCCGAACCTTTCCTTTTCATCTGAGGTCTGCTGGGGAGACGGAGAAGTGTTGCTGTTTGACAGAGTGGCTCTTGAAATAGTCACTCAACTGAAACTGAACTTCAGGCCAGACTGAGTTTGTCCTGGGGCTGTTGTGTCATGTGTTTAGTATAAGGATGAGTTTGTTTGCCTTCATCTTGTTTTCTAATCAGAATTCCTGTTTGCTTACTTGTTTTCTTGTAGGAGTTTGAGGTGATTTCCCAAATTAAGCTGCTTCAGTCTGCGTGTAAGAGCTATTTCTTGACGCCCAACCACAAATTCACCCAGTGGTTCAGGAAGCAGGAGCACTTAACTGAGGAGGAGAGGTGAGTTCTTAGTCCAGCTGGCAAAGCAGGCTTGTCTTCCCCCACTCCCCCCCGCAGGTAGATTAGGTCAGCCCTTGTCTGTCCTCTTATAGGAACTTGTGTGTACTGCTGCTCAGGGGCAGTGGAAATACATCTGCCTCCTGCTAACCAGCTGGAGGAAACCTGTTGAGCACTGAGCTTTGAGATGGGAAATCAGGCTTTTGACTTTGAAATGAGACAGTCTGTTGTGTCTGGGCTGTCTGTATGTGCAGGTGCAGGCTCAGAAGTCAGTCCTAAGGGAGATCAGGATCACTGAGTTGTTTGGCTGGTGGGTGTGGGCGGCAGGTAGCCAAGGCAATGCGGAGCTTGCTGAGCGCTCACCACATCGATGTCTTCAGGGTGTTTGGGGCAGGTTTTTCATCAAAGAGCTGAGCTCTGTGCTACAAGAGGATCCCAAGAGCATTTACTGACAGCATTGTGCTATCTCCACTAAGCTTTGACCATCTCTCTGCTAATTGAAGCAGCAGTTAATTAGCATCATATTGAGTCATAATTTGCACTGCATGGAGTCACAGTGAAACAGGCCAGTTGGCTTACCCAAGATCCACATGAACTATTCTCTTGGGTTTTAAAATAAAACCATGGGTGTCATCCAAAAAAGCATTTGGAAGAGGTGAAAGATCCCCTTTAGTGTGGTAAAATATAGACAGAGCTGTAGTGATAGGAAGAGAGGAAATGTGCTCAGGTTACAGCAGGGGAGGTTGTGGTTGGATATCTGAAGAAACAGCTTCACTGAAAGGGTTCTCAAACACTGGAACAGGCTGCCCAGGGAGGTGGTTGAATCCACCTGTGGAGGTGTCTAAAAGGTGTAGAGATGTGGTGCTGAGGGCCATGGCTACCACCAGCCTTAGCAGAGTTAGAGAACGGTTGGATTCAGTGCCGTTAGGTGTCTTTTCCAAGCAAAACAATGATGCTGTGCTCCTCTTTGTGGAGTTGCAACCTTCTGTGAAGTGGGAAACGCTGAAGGCTTCTTGAATGTCATGAATATTGCTGTTTTGAGAGGTAGAGCAGGAAACATTGCCTGTAAAAATCCTAACCCAGTGGCTTCTGTGTTGCAGTTACCGCCTGTCACAGGAGATCGAAGCAGCTGCTAAGATCGGACCCACACCACCCAAACGTCAGCAGAGTGTGGTGGAGAGGCTCAGCCTGTGAGTGTGATGGGGCAAAGGGCATGTGGTGTCTTAATGTGAACCTGAACAAATCAGACAAAGAGCTGTAAAACCTGCCCGGGGATCCAGACCTCTGCATGGCTTCCAGGATACATGATCAGCTAGAAACTGCTTCTGTCTGGAGCTGTCCCTGTTCTGTTGTTTAGGAGTCATGAGAGTTATGATGAAAGAGCTTAGAAAGAAGTGAGCCTTGCCAAGGTGTCATAAGAAGGAACAAATTCGATGCTGGATTATAAATTTAGTATCCATTGCCATTGTGTCATCACTTCTCTGAAAGCAGCTGTAGAAAGGATGATAAAGCCTGGCCTGTTATTAGTCTACTTTGCTCTATAGGTGCAAAAGCTCCTTGCAGGATTTTAAGATGAAAATGAAGGTTAGCAAAAAGGCATTGATAACAGAAACAATCTGCCTCACTGCCTTGGAGTTAGAGAAGGAAAAAAAAGAATCATGGGGAGACAGTCCAGTTGTTTGGTCTAATGCCACAAAGATTCAAACAGGAGGTGGTTGGAGATGAGGGTCAGGCAGCTAAGCAGCTGTGGGAAACAGTAGGCCAGCAGGAATTCAGGGAGAGCTTCAGGGGATGAAAGCAGAGTTCAATGACTGAAGTAAAAACACCTTAAAGGAGAGACACTCGAACCTGATGGAAGAGGAGATATGAAGGGGACTCCCCCTTCACAGGAAGGGCAGCAAAGCTGGTGGAGGGTCTGGAGAACAGGTCTGGTGAGGAGCAGCTTGGGGAACTGGAGTTCTTTAGCCGGGAGAAAAAGAGGCTGAGAGGAGAACTTCTTGCTCTCTACAGCATACTGAAAGGAGGTTGGAGTGAGGTGAGAACTAGTCTCCTATTTCGAGCAATAAGTGATAGGACAAGAGGAAGTGGCCTCAAGTTGTGCCAGGGGAGGCTTAGGTTGGACATTAGAAGATACTTCTTGGCTGAAATGGTACTCAAACATATGAACAGGCACCCCAGGGAGTTGTTTTAAAGAGGCAGAGATGTGGTGCTGAGGGCCATAGAATCAACCAGGTTGGAAGAGACCTCCAAGATCATCCAGTCCAAACTATCACGCAGCCCTAAAGTCTGGTTTAGCACTAGCCTTGGTAGAGTTAGAGAATGGTTGGACTTTATGACCTTGAAGGTCTTTCCTGACTGAAATGATTCTGCGATTCTGTGACGATGCCTGAATTCTGTGGCCTCCCCTGAGTGACTTCCTTGGAGCTGCCTAAGCTGTGTGCAAGAAATGCCAGACTTTATTCTCTGGTTTCTGACTGGGGCTCAGTGCCGTCCTGCTGTAACTTCCCCTGGTCAGCCTGTTTGCACTGTGCAGTCTCTGTCTAAGCAATCATTCCATCTGCACCTGAATGTGTTCTGGAAGTTAATAAAGCAGAACAGCCTTGCATAATTCACCCTGGCAGCAGTGAGTGACCTCTCTCTAAGTTGTTCTAGATTGTTGCCTGCTGCTGACATAGCATCTAATCAGCCAGGGTTCTCCATGAGTTAGAGCAGTCTGTTTGCTTTGACACTCCATTACCTTGGCTTGACCTGCACTTAGAAATGAATCTTGGGCAGGATAAGCCTGTGATTGACACCTTCCGAGATCTCCTCGTCATGCACATCTCCATCCAGCCTCTTAGAGAGGGGCTGGTACCTGTGGTACCTTCACTGAGTGAAGGAATGAATTTGCCTTGGGGAGACCTGTGGTGGTATTTGGCCATCTGCTGCCTTGCACTCACTGTTTTACTTACTCCTGGTGACCACGTTGGTCTTGAGCTGCCTCTTGGTCACAGGGACCAGGACGTGAGTGCAGTGTATGGGAGTCCCTAAGGAGGACTCAGCTGCCACCACCCCTCAGAGCTGCCTCTCGTGTCTGCAAACACAGCAGCTCAGTCGTTTCCTCCAGCTAGGTCTGAACATTGCAGAGAGCAGCGAGGATTGGTAGTGGGGCAGGAGCTGGGATTGTGGCCTTGCAGCTGGTGGCTGTGCTGGGTCAGGAAGGTATTGTCCCCCGTAGTGTGTAACAACCCCTCCAAACAGCACAGAGGAAATGAAAGCAGGCTACTTGAGAGAGGAAAACAAAGCAATAGGTAAGGTGTTTGAAGCAGCTGGCAGCTTTTCTGAGCCCAGCTCTGCTCTGCTTTCATTGAGTGGCTTTTATGCTCTCTTTTCTGCACCAGGCTCCTGGTGGGCTCTGAGGCACTCACCCACAGCATGGCTGCCAAAGAACATCCTGACTTCAGGCCTAAGGGAAGCTCTGGGGAGAGTGATGACTCGGTCAGAATCTCGGCATCTGAGGTGAGTCATTTTGAAGCTGAAGAGGCAGGTCTGCAGCATTCCCAGGGGCACTCTTTGGATGAACTACACAAGCAGGGACCAGCAGAAGGGATTTGATAGGAGTTCCACAAAGATGTATTTCCTGGAGGCTCTTCCCTTTTGAACGTAGAAGTTGCACCAGGGCTGGTTTAGGTTGGACATGAGGAACAATTTCTTCTCCAAAAGGGTTGTCAAGGCCTGGAGCAGGCTGCCCAGGGCAGTGGTGGAGTCCCCATCCTTGGAGGGGGTTGAAAAGTTGTGTAGATGTGGTGCCCAGGGCCGTGGTTCAGTGGTGACCTGGCAGTGTGGGGTTACCGGTCAGACCCGATGATCTGAAAGGTCTCTCTCAACCAAAAGGGTTCTGTGATCCTAAAGAACGCTCCAAGAGAAGTGGCAGACAAAGAGCCCAGTGAGGGCACTGGCCTGGAGCAGGAGCTGTTGACTCCTCGGCTGGTTGGCCACAGGCTGATTCTGTGCCTTGTGTCTGCTGCCACCCACCTCCTGGTCTCCTCTTCCTGAAGAGGAAAGATGGAGCAAGTCCAGCACCCCCACTCAGAAATCAGTTTACAGTCAGACAGTGACATTAACCAAGGAAGGTCACTTTTTCTGGAGACATGGAATAGCAGGGCCAGGCTGCTGGGGAGAATGCAGATGGCTGAGGCACATGCCTCTTGCTTAGCTTCTCCCTCCAGCAGGGCAGGCATTCAACCTGGCCAGTTTCTTACAGTGGTTTTCCTTCTTTCTGTTGTGTAGCTCAATGAATCTGCCTCCGGCGTTGCCTCTGCTTCCCGGGACGCCTCTACCTCTGCGGAAGCCTCTGCCTTCTGGGCTGCCTCTGCTTCCCGGGAAGCCTTTGCCACCAGCGACGCCCCTGCAGCCTGGGACACCTCTGCCTCCTGGGACACCTCTGCCTCCTGGGACGTCCCTGCCTCCAGCGATTCTTCTGCCTCCAGCGACGCCCCTGCCTTCGGGGACGCCCCTGCCTCCTGAGATGACTGCCTTCAGGGACGGCCCTGCCTCCTGAGCCGCCTCCGTTTCTTCTGCCTTTAGTGATTCTTCTGCCTCCAGCGACGCCCCTGCCTCCAGCGATTCTTCTGCCTCCAGCGATTCTTCTGCCTCCAGCGATTCTTCTGCCTTTAGACATTCTTCTGCCTTTAGACATTCTTCTGCCTCCAGCGATTCTTCTGCCTCCAGCGATTCTTCTGCCTCCAGCGATTCTTCTGCCTCCAGCGATTCTTCTGCCTCCAGCGACGCTCCTGCCTCCAGCGATTGCTCTGCCTCCGGTGACGCCCCTACCTCTATCGATTCGTCTGCCTCCAGCGATTCGTCTGCCTCCAGCAACACCCCTACCTCTAGCGATTCCTCTGCCACCAGCGACGCCCCTGCATCTAGCGATTCTTCTGTCTCTAGCGATTCTTCTGCCTCCAGCGACGCCCCTGCCATCAGCGACACCCCTGCCTTCAGCGATGCCACTGCCTCCAGCAACGTCCCTGCCTCCTGAGATGCATGCCTCCAGGGACGCCCTTGCCTCCTGGTTTGCCCCTGTGTCCTGGGACATCCCTGCCTCCTGGGCCGCCTTCGCTTCCTGGGACGTCTCTGCTTCCTGGGACATTTCTGCCTACAGCGACGCCCCTGCCTCCAGACGTCTTTTTGCCCTTCTTGCACACCAGACAACTTAACCCTGTTTTGGCTTTGTTCTTTCTGCAAAGAAGAATGGACTGCGTTAGCTCTTGGCTGAATGTCCCAGTGTCTCGACCCATAAGTTGGGAAGGGGACACAGTTCTTTTGAACATTTCGGTGGGTTAAATTAAGACTCTGGCGAGGTCATATACCAAAGTGAGGTTAATTATGTCTTGCAGGCAAAACAGAGAAAGAAAGACAAAAGGGAGAGAGAGGGAGGGAGAGAATGGAGAAAGATACAGAGCAGGAGAGAGAGAGTGAGATCATTACTACCCCCGGGTTCTTTCTTTGGTGGGGACGAGGGGAGAGATGTTCCTGATGAAGAGTGTTCTGCTGTTGCTCTGGCTGACATTGCTTCAGCTTGTGATGTCCTGGGTGGCATCGCTCCAGCTCGTAGAGTTTCTAGTGATATTTTCTCTCTCCTTACACAGGCATAACTCAGGCGTTTTATACTGCTCTTGGTTTATTCATTGCAGCTTTGTCTGGCTCACACCTTGGCCACATTCCAGGGGAGACTTCCAGAAGGTCTTTCTGTGTGCCTGCAGAGATTGGCACCAAGTAGCCTCTGCCCCTCTTTGCTGTCCAGTCTCCACCACACCCCGTGGGCAGTAGGTGGACAGAGATGACATTTCAGGTGGGTTGTTCAGGATGATCTTATCTTTGCTGAGACAATTCTGGGTTCTTATGTAATCATCCCGATCACAGGTGATGTAATTGTTCAAGGGAGGATTCCCTCACGTGTTTTGCTCAAGGACAAGGCAAAGGCAGTGCCACTGCAAGGGGATTTGCCTTTTCCTTTGCTAAGCCCTGAACAGAAACCAGTGCCTTCTGCATGTGTTCTGAAATGATTGATGTTCCTCTTTGTAAAGTGCAGTGGCCTGGAGAGCAGAACTTTAAAATCACATCTTCATTTCTGAAAGGCAACTCAATCACCTTGTGTTTTACAAGTGGGTGTTTTAAAAGCAGAGAGAGAGAGGTTTTAGCTGTCAGCCCAACACACCAGAGAGGTTTTATGCATTTCTCTTCCTCTTTACCTAAATCGGTTCCTGACATGGTACACATTTTAGCTGGAATGAAGAATCATAGAATCAACCAGGTTGGAAGAGAACTCCAAGATCATCCTTCTTGGGGTGCTAGAAGAAAAGGAGGCCAAGCGTGAATTCTGTCCAGCAGGTCCAGTAAGAGCCCTGGCACTCTCAGGCAGCCACAGGGATCTCACCCACAAGGTGACACTGGCCGTGCCCTCGAGCTGGGCATGCTGAGTACCTGAGGAACCCTGTGCAGCACCTGCCAGAAAAAACTTCACTCCTCCATGGGGTAGCCCTGGCTCTAGAAACAAAGCACTGTTTTATCTCAGCACTGCTGTAGCTATCAGTATCACCAATCGTCAAATCAGCCAGGTTGGAAGAGACCTCCAAGCTCATCCAGTCCAACCTAGCACCCAGCCCTGTCCAATCAACTAGACCATGGCACTAAGTGTGCCATCCAGGCTTTTCTTGAACACCTCCAGGCACGGTGACTCCATTTGCCTCCCTGGGCAGCCCATTCCAATGCCAATCACTCTCTCTGGCAACAACTTCCTCCTAACATCCAGCCTAGACCTCCCCGGCACAACTTGAGACTGTGTCCTCTTGTTCTGTCACTGGGTGCCTGAGAGAAGAGCCCAACCCCACCTGTCTACAGCCTCCCTTCAGGTAGTTGTAGACAGCAATGAGGTCTGCCCTGAGCCTCCTCTTCTGCAGGCTGCACACCCCCAGCTCCCTCAGCCTCTCCTCACAGGGCTGTGCTCCAGGCCACTCACCAGCCTTGTCGTCCTTCTCTGGACATGTTCCAGTACCTCAACATCTCACTTGAATTGAGGAGCCCAGAACTGGACACAGCACTCAAGGTGTGGCCTGACCAGTACAGGGGCAGAATAACCTCCCTTACCCTACTAGCCACACTATTGCTGATCCAGGCCAGGATGCCATTGGCTCTCTTGGCCACCTGGGCACACTGCTGGCTCATCTTCAGCTACTATCTGCCAGTACCCCCAGCTCCCTCTCTGCCTGGCTTCTCTCAGCCACTCCATCCCCAGCCTGTAGTGCTGCTTGGGGTTGTTGTGGCCAAAGTGTAGAACCTTCCTTTTAGCCTTGTTCAGTCTCATCCCATTGGCCTCTGCCCGCCCATCCAGCCTGGCCACGTCCCTCTCCTACCCTCCAACAGCTCCACACCTGCTCCTAGCTTGGTGTCATCTGCAAACTTCCTGATGCTGGACTTAATTTCCTGGTGCAGATGATCAATAAAGATATTGAACAGTGCTGACTGTGTTGGCTGTTGAGGGAATCATTGCAGCCACTGAGCCGTTCAGTATTTTTAGTCATACAGAAGCCAGCTACAGGTCCTGCTACCCTGCAGCTGCTTCTGTTGCTTCCTAAATACTTGGTATCTGGTCCTTAACCATTTATCACAGGGAACATGATGGCTGCACTCCAGGCATCTCTGAAGAACCCTCCCATCAACAGAAAGAACCAGGCAGTGAAGGTGAATAGGGACCAACTCACTCATGGCTTACACCTTGTCCTGATTTGAGCTAGAACAAAACCAGTTCTCACTTGAGTGATCTTTTTTACAGCCTTAACCCCTGACACTCCTTCCAAATCCTTTTTTGTTTCTATAACCCCACTAACCTTGCCAGGTGTGACTTTAAGAAGCCAAGGAAGTTAGGTTTAGGGTATTCCCTGATGTTAAAACATCTGTGTCCTTTGTTGGTTTAATCTTACACTTTAACTTGGTGCCAGATCAGGTTTTGTGTGTTCTCCTACCTGGGCTGCTGGTGCGTTGTTGTGTCCTGGCTAACTCCACACATCACCAGGTGCCTGTGTCTGACCCAGAGCTGGCAGCATGTAGATGTAGTTGGCACTGAACTACTGAGGAGCCACAAATGCCGTCATCACCTTTGACTCAGGAAGCTGCTAGCACAGCCAGAGCCTGAACCTACAAAAGAGGGAGAGCTGCTGGTTATCACATGCAATTAAAGCTAAGCTGTGTGACTTGTAGTGTAAAAGGGGGGGAGATGCTCATTTGAAACAGGCAGGAAGGCTTTCTGATCGGTGGTTTCAGACTGTAGGTACCTTGACCTGGGGTAATTCCCATGTTTCTGTTTCAGCAGGTGGAGGAGTGGGGTCTGTCGTGTGCATTCTGAGTGCCAGGAAAATGGTTCAATCCAGTAACGAGCAGCTGCTGCCCTCCAGGGCCTGGGAAGTGCCGGTGCAAAACGCAGAGGGCCAAATGCTGTTGCTGCCCTGTAGGCAGTGCCTGTCTCTTGGCTCGCCTTCTCTCTGCTGCTGCTGAATCTGACCAGTAGTGCCTATTGTGATCTCTTTTTATGTTCTCTTTTTGTTAAATTCCTGAAAAGGATGAAGGTGCAATTTTGTTTCTATCAGGAATATTTGGTACTGATAAACATTTCAGGGACAGCATCTAGTGATGTGTACAGCTTTGTCTTTAGGGTGATTGGCATTTGTGTGCAATTATGGCTGATTTCAACCTCACTTTCCAAGCAGGTGCTAAGGCACTGAGGGCAATGTCTTAATTCTCTTTGCCAGCCAAGCAATGTCTTGCCCTAAGATCTGTATTTGAGAAGTGAGTCAGCTGTTAATATAGGTAAGGGGGCTGTGCTTCCCTTGGTCAGCCTCTGAACCTACAACCTTCAACAGGACAGCAAGCAAAAACTCCTTTCTGACCCCAATTATCATTGCAGAGAGATGGGTATTTTTCTTACCCTCTCATCTCACAGCCTGCTCAGGTTCCTTTGTGATCAGTCAGGTTTCAGGTCCATAGCAGGGAGGTCATAGTTCTCCATCATGCAGCTGGGAGGATAGAACTTAAAAGGCTGATGGTCCATTTATGCTGGAGCCCAGCCCAGTGGAAGCAGCAATCCTGAAAAGAAGGAAGAGCAGCTCTCACACAGCAGAGTCCTTCAGCAACTTGGTAGGGTTATTTTTCTCAAGCACAACAAAATGGCTACTGGTGTCCACTCTATCCCTGTAGAGCTCTCCCATGTTTTGTTTTCTAGTGTCTTAAGGGACACTAGAGAGTTCACATTGCTGTTGGCTTGAGCCACAGTGTGTTAGCTAGAGGGCAGATTGGGTTCTAAAATAGAGGAGTACCTCACCAAGAACTGGGAAAGGCCAGGACATCCAGTGCCAGTGGCATCCTGGCCTGGATCACAAACAGTGTGGCCAGCAGGACAAGGGAGGTTATTCTTTCCCTGTACTCACAGTATCACAGTATCATCAGGGTTGGAAGAGACCTCACAGATCATCAAGTCCAACCCTTAACCACAGAGCTCAAGGCTAGACCATGGCACCAAGTGCCACGTCCAACCTTGCCTTGAACAGCCCCAGGGATGGCTGGAAAATGATGGAGAGTGGCTTGGCCAGCTCAGCTGCCAGCTCTCTCAGCACCCTGGGATGGATCCCATCTGGTCCCATGGACTTGTGGGTGTCCAGGTGGCTCAGTAGGTCCTGAACTAATTCCTCAGGAATTTCCAGGGCAACACACTGCTCCCCGACCCCATCCCCCAGTTTAAGAGGCCACTTGCCCTGAACTCCTCCCTCCTTACTGCTGAAAACTGAGGTGAAGAAGGCATTCAGGACCTCAGCCTTTTCCTCGTCATCAGTTATAGTGTTCCCCTCCTGCTCCAGTAAGCAGTGGAGGCTCTTCTGGCCCTTCTTTTTAGCACTGATACATTTATAACAGTGCTTTTTATTCTCCTTCACAGAAGTGGCAGCCTAAGTTCTAGCTGGGCCTTAGCCTCTCTAATTTTTCTCCTGCATAATCTGGCTACCTCCTTAAACATGTCAGGAGAAGCCTTCCCCTCCTTCCAAAGGTGATACACCCTCTTTTTCTCCCCCAATTCCTTCAGGAGCTGTTTGCTCATCCATGCTGGTCGCCTTCCCTGCCGGCTCATCTTTCGGCACATGGGAACTGCCAGCTCCTGTGCCTTCAAGAGCTCTTGTTTAAAGTAGGTCCAACCATCCTGGACCCCTCCGTTCTCAAGGACTGTGTGAGCAGACTCTGCCAGAGTGTAGTTGGTGTTTGTGCAGTGAAGCCTTTAGTTCTTGATTATGAAATGATGGCAGTGGAGACAAAAAACCGGAGAGTGCCAGGGGAGTTTAGCATGTGCTGGGTTAAAGGTCGAGGCTGTGCTCCCTGTAAAAGGCTTTTGGTGTGTGTTTGTGTGGTTTTTAACATGGTTTTACTTCTGAGATGTATTTAATGTGCCTTCCTTTCTACTTTCCAACTGCAGAGCTGTTGCTTCTCACTTGCAGCACTCTCTCAGAGGACAGGTAACTGGATTTTGTTTCCGTTCCAATGGTCTGTTGTAGCAGAAGGAAGCTGTGGCTGCCTGAGCCTGAGCCTCAACATCTGGAAGAGTTGGGAGATACCCTGGGTGCCTGTGAGGATAAAGGGATGTGATACACATCTTAGGGCAATGTGTGTAAGTATCTGCAGCATTCCTGAAAACTTGGTGCTAGTTAAAGCAGAGAGAGCAGTACTGGATGGTTTGTGCTGAGGGCCACGAGGATGATCAGAGGGTGGGAGCAGCTCTGCTCTGAGGACAGACTGAAAGAGTTGGGGCTGTGCAAGCTGGAGAAGAGGAGGCTCCAAGGTGGCCTTCTTGTGGCCTTCCAGTATCTGAAGCCCCCTGTGGCCTACAAAAAAGCTGGGGAGGGACTTCCTAGGCTATCAGGTAGTGAGAGGACTAGGGGGAATGGAGCAAAGCTGGAGGTGGGGAGATTCAGACTGGACGTGTGGAGGAAGTTGTTGAGCATGAGAGTGGCGAGAGCCTGTAATGGGTTGCCCAGGGAGATGGTTGAGGCCCCATCCGCTGGAGGTGTTTAAGGCCAGGCTGGATGAGGCTCTGAGCCAGCCTGCTCTAGGGTAGGGTGTCCCTGCCCATGGCAGAGGGTTGGAACTGGATGATCTTTGTGGTCCCTTTCAGCCCTGACTGATTCTCTCTGCTATCCAGCTGCATTCTGCAATCCCTCTAAGAACAGATGCTGGCTTTGTAGAATGTCTCTGTAGGAGGTGTGAAAGGAATTGGGAGTCTCATCTGCCTGGAGACAGAAACTCTGCTGTCTTTCACATGGCAGGGGAGTGATGATGCAGCAGAGGAGCAGGTGAGTGAGGCATGGGGCAGCCTCCTGAAAAGGCTGCTTGCAGCCTCAGATGTTTGCAATGCTTGAGAATCCTTGGCAAGGCATTAAAAACATTAAACCCTGTAAGTGTTAGCCTGTGGTGTTCCAACAGATCAAAAGCTCTCCTTTTTAATCTAGGTATACAAGAGTGGTATTGATGTGTAAAAGAGACTTGGAAATGCCCCCCCCATCTCCTCTATGATATGTAAAGGCTTCTAGAAAATAAAACCAACTCCTAGGTAGAATTATGAAATATAACTTGTGTATATGTAAATTGAAACCAGTGGATTTTCCTTTGTGTGTCTTGGGTGTTTGGAAAGTGCTTGCCAGCAGGAGTGGGAAATAATGCTCATTAAACTTGAAAATGAAGTTTCAGCTTGCCCAGCTGCCTCTCAGCATTGCTGTCCCTACTACAGAGGGGTGGGCCGGCTGCATCCCTCTCTGGAGGAAGGGAGGGGTGGCTTGCTGTGCTTCAGAGCCTACAAAGAGGGGACTCTTGGACTGAGAAGACCTTCAAGAGCAGGACAGCTGCGCAGCAGTGCTGCGCCCCTTGCAGTTTGTACCTAGCAGCAGCCCTGTGCTATGCCTTCTGCCTTATCCCCAAAAGGGATTTGCTAGGTGAAATGTTCATGTTCTTTCCCCATGTCTCAGTTTCCCTGACTAGAAAATGAGTCATGAAAGGGCAAACTGCTGTGCTGTGCTCCAGCAAAGAGCAAAGGCTGCTCACCCTCCAGAGCCAAACCGCCAGCCCATCACTGCCTTGCATACACTTCTGTCACCAGCTCCTCCTCAGCCCGCTGGGCTTTTTGTCACTCAGGAGGCATTGGGGCTTGTTTTGTCTGCTGCATTCCCTCAGCACGCCCACCCACCTACTTCTTCCTGACTGCTGCATAATGGGCCTGAAAACACAGACCTCAAATGCACATCTGACATTGAATTTGGACATGAGAGTTTAGTGAGGCTGTGGCGGTTCTGCCACTCACAGCCTCCACATCCTGCCCCTTGCACTCACATTTCCTTAATGACATGTGTCCCCACCACACGTGTGTGAGTGCACACTTAACATGCACGTGCTCCCCAACATCACCCACCCTTTGCAGAACCCTTGCTCCCAGCTGCTCTCTGCAGGGGTGTTGGACAAGATGAACTTGGAGGGTTCCTTCCAACCCGATGCAGTCTGTGATTCTGCAGACTGCTCTCTCTCTCTCTGTGCCTCCTCCCAGGGTGCTGAGGCCATAGGGCAGATGCGATCGATAGAGATTCAGTCTCCACATCTAGTAAATCAAAACCCTTCTGTGCTAGTTTGAAGCA
>NW_026974721.1:240137-248845 GCF_015220805.1 Pogoniulus pusillus | reverse complement strand
GTAGGTTTCAACACAGTTCTCATTGTTCCCTTCGCCATTTGGCTCACCAGAAGCCCAGTTTTCTGTCTCTTCTGTTGGTTCTTTGTTAGTTCCGATCCAGGTCCATACCTCATGAATTTTTCTGATTGCAATCCAGTAGTAACCCAGACTGAAGGGCAAGAAGTTACTGAGATAGTTGATTTCCTCCTTATTCTGAATGGCAACCATGTTAGCATCCCTCTCTTTGCACCACAGCTCTGCTTCCCTGTAGGTCATCTTTGGGTCTGAATAAGGGTACTTCCAACAATGCACCCCCTGCAGTCTTATCAGGCTAGAATGAAAAGAGGTTCAAAAGTTGGTGTCTGGCTTTTTCCCTCTTCCCTCTCTCCAGAAGGGCAAGCTCTGCAAAGCCCTATAAACACTGCAAGCTTGTCAACATCTGAAACTAGAGAAGTAGTAGTGGCAATTATTTTATAAACAAGCACCCAGCGAGCCTCAAAACAAGCACCTCAGCATCCAGTGCAGAGACTTCAGCCTGAGGAACTGTCTGACTACAGAAAGCTTCAGAGCAACTCCAGGAGCCAACTGTGCATCTGCCAGGCAAGCAGGGAAGCAGGCCACTGCAGCTAGAGATTGTTCTGTGTGAAGCGAGTCTCAGGTTGATCAGGGCAGGTGTCAAACTTGTTTGCTTCTGAGCCTGAACAGAACAGTCACACTAATGTTACCCTCTAACTACTTTTCTAGGCAGAGAAATGCACACTTGCCATAAGTAAGAAGGGTAAGAACCACAAGTAAATCATGTTTCTGAGAGTTTTTCCTTCTCTGTAGCTTTTAAACAGATGGCCATGAGAAGAAAGGAGCACCTTTGTAAAGAACAATACTTTTACCATTCAGTATCAAATGCTGTCCCCACAAGCTTTTTCACATACACTGTTACTCTAAAGACTTAAAAAATACATTTTCACTTCTCATTTTAAGAGAGCTCTTAGTATTAAAAGATTGCTGTGAGCTAAAGCCTGCACTGCTTCCTAAGTCACACAGGTATTTCAAGACACATAACTCTGACAAAGTCACCTCGGTTGAACTGAGGCTGTACAAGTCAGAACTGCCTCTTAGCTGGCTTCCATGTTGCTGATTTATTCTCTTCTCACTGTTACTGTTATTTCACATTTCTGCTTCTTTTTTTCCCCTCCTCTTGCCAATTCATTTGAGGATGTAAATATCCGATTTTGTGTGACCCTCAGCTAGGTGCTGTTGTCCACTCTCATCTGAACACAAGACATCATTATTTCAAATGAATCTAATTCCTCTGTGCCAGAAAAGCAGGAGACTAAAAAAAGTCTCAGATCCTCATTTCCACAAGTCTAAGTCCAGGAGTTTTGTTGGTTTGGGGTTTTTTTAAATGAATGAATGAGAATCCCCCAGATCACCTCCTTTTCCAGGTCATCTAGTTCTGCCATTGGAAGGCTTACACAATAGGCCATTATGACACACAACATGTAAGAAAAGGCTACATAAATAGAATAGCAGCAAGAATACCAAAATCCAGGTCTGCTCTTTAAAGAGGGACAGCAATGACAGAGGACATGTCAAATATAATCTCTTTCTAGACAAAGGCACTGCATAGTGATATGGATTGGGAAGAGAGAACACATCAAAGGATGTGAGACTGAAGACTCTTTAGATTATTTACACCAAATCGAGTTGCTGTTTAAGGATGCAGACCCTCAGTAATTACCCTTGGGAGCATGAGGAAAGGTGTCAGAGGGATGACAAAATGCAAATACTGCAAATCCAGCTAGGAAAGGAAGATCAAAGTAATTAGAGGCCAGGCCTTCCATGCCAAGACCTAGAGAAGATGCTATAGAATCACAGAATCAGTCAGGATTGGAAAGGGGCCACAAGGATCCAGTTCCAAGCCCCCTGCCATGGGCAGGGACACTCTACCCTAGAGCAGGCTGCCCACAGCCTCATCCAGCCTGGCCTTAAACACCTCCAGCCATGGGGCCTCAACCACCTCCCTGGGCAACCCATTCCAGCCTCTCACCACTCTCATGCTGAATAACTTCCTCCTCACCTCCAGCCTGACTCTCCCCACCTCCAGCTTTGCTCCATTCCCCCCCAGGCCTGGCACTTCCTCATAGCCTCAAAAGTCCCTCCCCAGCTTTTTTGTAGCCCGCTTCAGATCCTGGAAGGCCACAAGAGGGTCACCTGGGAGCCTCCTCTTCTGCAGACTGCCCAGCCCCAACTCTTTCACTCTGTGCTCGCAGCAGAGCTGCTGCAGCCCTCTGGGCATCCTCCTGGACCTGCTCTCGACACACTCCAGCATCTCCACATCCCTCTTGTAATGGAGGCTCCAGAACTGGTTGCAGTACTCCAGGTGGGGTCTCAGCAGAACACAGCAGAGGGGGAGAATCACCTCCTTGGCCCTGCTGGCCACACTTCTCCTGCTGCAGCCCAGGCTCTGCTTGGCTTTCTGGGCTGCAAGTGCACACTGCTGGCTCATGTTGAGCTTCTCATCCAGCAGCACCCCCAGGTCCCTCTCCTCAGAACTGCTCTCCAGCCATTCACTGCTCAGCCTGGATTGGTGCTTGGCATTGCCTCGACCCAGATGCAGGACCTTGCACTTGGTCTTGTTGAACCTCATGAGGTTGGCTTGTGCCCACCTCTGCAGCCTGTCCAGTTCTCTCTGGATGGATCCCTGCCCTCCAGCCTGGCTGTTGCACCACACAGCTTGGTATGGGCAGCAAACTTGCTGAGGCTGCACTCAATGACTCTGTCCATGGCACCCACAAAGATGTTGAACAAGACTGGTGCCAGGGCTGATCCCTGAGGGACTGCACTTGTCACTGGCCTGCACTTGGACATAGAGCCATTGACAGCCATTCCTTGGATGTGGCCATCAAGCCAGTTCTGCATCCATCCAGTGCTTCACCCATCAAACCCATGTTTCAAGCCACCAGGTTTGTCAGGCAGGATTTGCCCTTAGTGCAGCCATGCTGATTGTAGCCAGTCACCTCTACACTATTCTCCTGTCTCAGCAGTGCCTCCAGGAGGATCTGCTCCATGATCTTACTGGGCACAGAGGTGAGACTGACTGGCCTGGAGCTCCCTGGCTCCTCCTTCCTACCCTGTTTGAAAATGGGAGTTCTGTTTCCCCTTTTCCAGTCAGTGGGGACTGCACCAGACTGCCATGAGTTTTGGAACAGGGAGGGGTTTAGCAGCCTCATCCAGCAGTTCTCTCAGTGCTAGGTGATTAAAAGATACTTCGCCCATGTTAAAGAAAACCACTGAAAAAAGAGCAGAAGGCTACTAAACTGTCAAGAATGGCTGCCACTGGTGTGATTGATTTATTCTTGGCAGAACACTCTAGCTTGTACTTCAAGGTTGTGTGAGTAACAAAGAAACACTAGTTTGATAGAGTTTGCTATAATTAAGGCTGTTAATACTGTCCCATGAGATGTTCTTATATGCAAACAAATGCAACAGCACTTCACTGGAATCACCATTAAATGAGCACAGGAGAGACACAACCACTGCTCAAAGTGTAGCTGTTCAAAGATCACTGTCAGCCTGAAAGGACTACATAGATGAGCCCTCCTGAACTAACCTGAGCTAATTTAAGGTAAAAACACTGGAACAGGTTTCCCAGGGATGTGGTGGAGGCTCCATCCCTGGAGAGATGTTGAGGTACTGAAATGTATGCAGAGAAGGGTGATGAAGCTGGTGAGAGGCCTGGAGCACAGCCCTGTGAGGAGAGGCTGAGGGAGCTGGGGGTGTGCAGCCTGCAGAAGAGGAGGCTCAGGGCAGACCTCATTGCTGTCTACAACTACCTGAAGGGAGGATGTAGACAGGTGGGGTTGGGCTCTTCTCTCAGGCACCCAGTGACAGAACAAGAGGACACAGTCTCAAGTTGTGCCGGGGAGGTCTAGGCTGGATGTTAGGAGGAAGTTGTTGCCAGAGAGAGTGATTGGCATTGGAATGGGCTGCCCAGGGAGGCAAATGGAGTCACCGTGCCTGGAGGTGTTCAAGAAAAGCCTGGATGGCACACTTAGTGCCATGGTCTAGTTGATTGGACAGGGCTGGTTGCTAGGTTGGACTGGATGAGCTTGGAGGTCTCTTCCAACCTGGCTGATTTGACGATTGGTGATACTGATAGCTACAGCAGTGCTGAGATAAAACAGTGCTTTGTTTCTAGAGCCAGGGCTACCCCATGGAGGAGTGAAGTTTTTTCTGGCAGGTGCTGCACAGGGTTCCTCAGGTACTCAGCATGCCCAGCTCGAGGGCACAGCCAGTGTCACCTTGTGGGTGATATCCCTGTGGCTGCCTGAGAGTGCCAGGGCTCTTACTGGACCTGCTGGACAGAATTCACGCTTGGCCTCCTTTTCTTCTAGCGCCCCAAGAAGGATGATCTTGGAGTTCTCTTCCAACCTGGTTGATTCTATGATTCTTCATTCCAGCTAAAATGTGTACCATGTCAGGAACCGATTTAGGTAAAGAGGAAGAGAAATGCATAAAACCTCTCTGGTGTGTTGGGCTGACAGCTAAAACCTGTCTCTCTCTGCTTTTAAAACACCCACTTTTAAAACACAAGGTGATTGAGTTGCCTTTCAGAAATGAAGATGTGATTTTAAAGTTCTGCTCTCCAGGCCACTGCACATTACAAAGAGGAACATCAATCATTTCAGAACACATGCAGAAGGCACTGGTTTCTGTTCAGGGCTTAGCAAAGGAAAAGGCAAATCCCCTTGCAGTGGCACTGCCTTTGCCTTGTCCTTGAGCAAAGCACGTGAGGGAATCCTCCCTTCAACAATTACATCACCTGTGATCGGGATGATTACATAAGAACCCAGAATTGTCTCAGCAAAGATAAGATCATCCTGAACAACCCACCTGAAATGTCATCTCTGTCCACCTACTGCCCACGGGGTGTGGTGGAGACTGGACAGCAAAGAGGGGCAGAGGCTACTTGGTGCCAATCTCTGCAGGCACACAGAAAGACCTTCTGGAAGTCTCCCCTGGAATGTGGCCAAGGTGTGAGCCAGACGAAGCTGCAATGAATAAACCAAGAGCAGTATAAAACGCCTGAGTTATGCCTGTGTAAGGAGAGAGAAAATATCACTAGAAACACTACGAGCTGGAGCGATGCCACCCAGGACATCACAAGCTGAAGCAATGTCAGCCAGAGCAACAGCAGAACACTCTTCATCAGGAACATCTCTCCCCTCGTCCCCACCAAAGAAAGAACCCGGGGGTAGTAATGATCTCACTCTATCTCTCCTGCTCTGTATCTTTCTCCATTCTCTCCCTCCCTCTCTCTCCCTTTTGACTTTCTTTCTCTGTTTTGCCTGCAAGACATAATTAACCTCATTTTGGTATATGACCTCGCCAGAGTCTTAATTTAACCCACCGAAATGTTCAAAAGAACTGTGTCCCCTTCCCAACTTATGGGTCGAGACACTGGGACATTCAGCCAAGAGCTAATGCAGTCCATTCTTCTTTGCAGAAAGAACAAAGCCAAAACAGGGTTAAGTTGTCTGGTGTGCAAGAAGGGCAAAAAGACGTCTGGAGGCAGGGGCGTCGCTGTAGGTAGAAATGTCCCAGGAAGCAGAGACGTCCCAGGAAGCGAAGGCGGCCCAGGAGGCAGGGATGTCCCAGGACACAGGGGCAAACCAGGAGGCAAGGGCGTCCCTGGAGGCATGCGTCTCAGGAGGCAGGGGCGTCGCTGGTGGCAGAGGAATCGATAGAGGTAGGGGCGTCACTGGAGGCAGAGCAATCGCTGGAGGCAGGAGCGTCGCTGGAGGCAGGAGCGTCGCTGGAGGCAGAAGAATCGCTGGAGGCAGAGATGTCGCTGGAGGCAGGGACGTCGCTAGAGGCAAGGACGTCGCTGGAACAGAAGAATCGCTGGAGGCAGGGGTGTGGCTGGAGGCAGAGAGGTCCCAGGACACAGAGGCAAACCAGGAGGCAGGGGCATCCCTGGAGGCAGTTGTCTCTGGAAGCAGGGGCGTCGCTGGTGGCAGAGAAATCACTAGAGGCAGAAGAATCGCTAGAGGCAGGGGCGCCAGTGGAGGCAGAGGAATCACAGGAGGCAGGGGCATTGCTGGAGGTAGAGACGACCCAGGAAACGGAGGCGGCTCAGGAGGCAGGGCCGTCCCTGAAGGCAGTCATCTCAGGAGGCAGGGGCGTCCCCGAAGGCAGGGGCGTCGCTAGAGGCAGAAGAATCGCTGGAGGCAGAAGAATCGCTGGAGGCAGGGGCATCGCTGGAGGCAGAAGAATCACTAAAGGCAGAAGAATCGCTGGAGGCAGGGGCGTCGCTGGAGGCAGAAGAATCACTAAAGGCAGAAGAATCGCTGGAGGCAGGGGCGTCGCTGGAGGCAGAAGAATCGCTGGAGGCAGGGGCGTCGCTGGAGGCAGAAGAATCGCTGGAGGCAGAAGAATCGCTGGAGGCAGGGACGTCGCTGGAGGCAGAAGAATCGCTGGAGGCAGAAGAATTGCTGGAGGCAGAAGAATCGCTGGAGGCAGGGGCGTCGCTGGAGCAGAAGAATCGCTAGAGGCAGGGGCGTCGCTGGAGCAGAAGAATCACTAAAGGCAGAAGAATCGCTAGAGGCAGGGACGTCGCTGGAGGCAGAAGAATCGCTGGAGGCAGGGACGTCCCAGGAGGCAGAGGTGTCCCAGGCTGCAGGGGCGTCGCTGGTGGCAAAGGCTTCCCGGGAAGCAGAGGCAGCCCAGAAGGCTGAGGCTTCCGCAGAGGTAGAGGCGTCCCAGGAAGCAGAGGCAACGCCGGAGGCAGATTCATTGAGCTACACAACAGAAAGAAGGAAAACCACTGTAAGAAACTGGCCAGGTTGAATGCCTGCCCTGCTGGAGGGAGAAGCTAAGCAAGAGGCATGTGCCTCAGCCGTCTGCATTCTCCCCAGCAGCCTGGCCCTGCTATTCCATGTCTCCAGAAAAAGTGACCTTCCTTGGTTAATGTCACTGTCTGACTGTAAACTGATTTCTGAGTGGGGGTGCTGGACTTGCTCCATCTTTCCTCTTCAGGAAGAGGAGACCAGGAGGTGGCAGCAGACACAAGGCACAGAATCAGCCTGTGGACAACCAGCCGAGGAGTCAACAGCTCCTGCTCCAGGCCAGTGCCTTCACTGGGCTCTTTGTCTGCCACTTCTCTTGGAGCGTTCTTTAGGATCACAGAACCCTTTTGGTTGAGAGAGACCTTTCAGATCATCGGGTCTGACCGGTAACCCCACACTGCCAGGTCACCACTGAACCACGGCCCTGGGCACCACATCTACACAACTTTTCAACCCCCTCCAAGGATGGGGACTCCACCACTGCCCTGGGCAGCCTGCTCCAGGCCTTGACAACCCTTTTGGAGAAGAAATTGTTCCTCATGTCCAACCTAAACCAGCCCTGGTGCAACTTCTACGTGCAAAAGGGAAGAGCCTCCAGGAAGTACATCTTTGTGGAACTCCTATCAAATCCCTTCTGCTGGTCCCTGCTTGTGTAGTTCATCCAAAGAGTGCCCCTGGGAATGCTGCAGACCTGCCTCTTCAGCTTCAAAATGACTCACCTCAGATGCCGAGATTCTGAGCGAGTCATCACTCTCCCCAGAGCTTCCCTTAGGCCTGAAGTCAGGATGTTCTTTGGCAGCCATGCTGTGGGTGAGTGCCTCAGAGCCCACCAGGAGCCTGGTGCAGAAAAGAGAGCATAAAAGCCACTCAATGAAAGCAGAGCAGAGCTGGGCTCAGAAAAGCTGCCAGGTGCTTCAAACACCTTACCTATTGCTTTGTTTTCCTCTCTCAAGTAGCCTGCTTTCATTTCCTCTGTGCTGTTTGGAGGGGTTGTTACACACTACGGGGGACAATACCTTCCTGACCCAGCACAGCCACCAGCTGCAAGGCCACAATCCCAGCTCCTGCCCCACTACCAATCCTCGCTGCTCTGTGCAATGTTCAGACCTAGCTGGAGGAAACGACTGAGCTGCTGTGTTTGCAGACACGAGAGGCAGCTCTGAGGGGTGGTGGCAGCTGAGTCCTCCTTAGGGACTCCCATACACTGCACTCACGTCCTGGTCCCTGTGACCAAGAGGCAGCTCAAGACCAACGTGGTCACCAGGAGTAAGTGAAACAGTGAGTGCAAGGCAGCAGATGGCCAAATACCACCACAGGTCTCCCCAAGGCAAATTCATTCCTTCACTCAGTGAAGGTACCACAGGTACCAGCCCCTCTCTAAGAGGCTGGATGGAGATGTGCATGACGAGGAGATCTCGGAAGGTGTCAATCACAGGCTTATCCTGCCCAAGATTCATTTCTAAGTGCAGGTCAAGCCAAGGTAATGGAGTGTCAAAGCAAACAGACTGCTCTAATGCATGGAGAACCCTGGCTGATTAGATGCTAGGTCAGCAGCAGGCAACAATCTAGAACAACTTAGAGAGAGGTCACTCACTGCTGCCAGGGTGAATTATGCAAGGCTGTTCTGCTTTATTAACTTCCAGAACACATTCTTTCTAACTTCCTATGCCAGATTGGTTCCCTTTGCTTGTTCAGCTTAAAGAGAAAGGGAAAAAAACAAGTCTTTAAATTATTTCAGGGCTCAGACACACCTGAGCCAATAATGAAGCACTTCAGTGATCAGTCTGAAGAGCTGAATTCCTGATCCTGGGTAAGTTACCAATTATGCACAGAAATCCTTACAACTGAAATGCTGTTTTCAGAAAAACAAAACAGAATACT